>NC_080173.1:57275659-57398371 GCF_950295315.1 Erinaceus europaeus | reverse complement strand
CTGTAATGTACATGCTTAACCAAGTGCGCCACCGCCTGCCCCCCCCACTCTGATGATTTTTATGTGTACTAAAAATTGAGAAGGAATGAACTCTAAGGCGGCCTCGCATTTAGAGTCCTTATTTTTTAACTCCCTTGTGATTTTAATATGCAACCATGAATTTAACATTGACTTGATTTATCTAGTACATTCACTTTTGTTTTAAGGAATAAAGTAACAGAACACGTGAAGATGTGTAAGTCATTTTCATGTTGACACCACACTCCATAATTATCTTTAATAATGTTGCCTAATATGTCAGACACTTCGATGGGCTTAGCTGATGAAAGCTGCTATTTGCCTCACTGATATGTGTCCTAAACATATTGCTCATACATAATCCTCCTTCAACACCTAACCTCAATCTTGAGTGATATACATGTATCACTTGTTCATACAGCAAGACCCCAAAAGAAGTCATTAATGCCAACATCTACTGAGAGGTAGCATCTAACTGCAGTTTCAGTCTTTCCCAAAAGAGAAATTTTACAGCAGTCAACCTGGCATTTACTGGTGAACACAACTGAAGTAATCTGAACTCTGAACAATAAGGAGCCTCCTATAAGAGAAGGTGGTTTTACTTAAAACCATCTTGCTTTTCTTTTGTTCAGAAACTTGTCCCAACTTTTTTTCTGATTAAATATCCTTCCATTTTGTACAACCCCTTTCTATAGCGGTACCCGTGAACCATTTAATAAAATCAAATAAGTCTACCAATTATGCAGATAAAATTTTCATTTGTAACAAAACTTTTTATTACACATCTGACCCTTTAACAGCATGGGGGCTAGGCACTCTGACCCCCACACAGTTGAAAAATCTGCATATTTAAGGAAAAGGAAAATCTACATGTAACTTTTGATTGCTACTGAAGTTTACTAATAGTTGACTGGAAGCTTTATCAAATAGACAATTCACACATATTTAGCATGTAATGTTTAAATACTGTATTACTACAATATAATAAAGGAGGAAATGTCATTAAGAAAAACGCTGGGGGGGTGCTGTGGGTACACTTGGTTCAGCTTACATGTTACCACGCCCAAAAACTCAGGTTTGAGCCCCCACTCCCCACCTTAAGGGGAGATGCTTCAAGAGTTGTAAAGTAGGTCTCTTGGTCTCTCTCTCTCTCTCTCTCTCTCTCTCCCTCTCTCTCTCTCCCCCTTTGTCCTATCCAATAAAGGAAAGAAAGAGAGAGAGAGAAAGAAAGAGAGAGAAACTGATCTATGTGTTTATTGCAAATTTTGTGTGTAAGTGAATTCTACAGTTCAAAAATCTTGTTCAAGGGTCAACACTAAATATCAATAAATCTGATATAGGGATCTACTACGGGAAACCCACAGAAAAATCCACAAGTGGAATCTGAAAGCCAATCTGGTTACTTAAGTTTTCAGGTTCATTATAGAATTGGTATACAATGCCCCTTTTTTAATTAAATATGTTACTTAACCTTAATATACTTACTGCATGTCAAATTTAAAATGACATAGCTACCTTAATAAAACTTTGCAAGCTTCTCAGAAAGTTTAGCACAGAATTTCCATACTATCCAGTGATTCTACACCTGAACTATATTCCCTAGAGATATGTAGTTAAAAATCCACATAAAAACTTACACACAAATATGCAGGGTAGACAGAAACTATAAATAACTCAAGTGTCCACAACTGATAAGTGAGTAAAAACAAAAAGCAGTATGGTCATACAATGGATTGTATTCATTAACAAAAAGCTTTGAGATACAGATACATGGTACAACATGAACAAACCTTGACAACTTTAGTCTATGTAAAAGAAGCCAATTATAATTAAATAGTAACTGCATGTCTTATAGTTCCATTTTTTATTTTTTATTTATAAAAGGAAACACTGACAAAACCCATAGAATAAGAGTGGTACAATTCTACACAATTCCTACCACCAGAACTCCATATGCCATCCCTTCACCTGATAGCTTTCCTATTCTTTATCCCTCTGGGAGTATGGACCCGGGTCATTATGCGATGCAGAAGGTGGAAGGTCTGGCTTCTGTAATTGCTTTCCCACTGAACATGTGTGTTGGCAGGTCGGTCCATAATCCCAGCCTATCTCTCTCTTTGCGAAGTGGGGCAGGGCTCTGGGGAAGCTGGGCTCCAAGAGTTCCATTTTTATACATATAATAGGAGTTCCATTTTTATGGAATTGATACAACAGGAAAATCTAAATAGAAATAGAGTAAACTGCCTAGAGCTCGGGTTGAGGATGAAGATTGGTGAACTAGAGAGTTGTAGCTAAGAGGTACAGACTTCTTGAGGGGGAATGAAAATGTTCTAAAATTGAATGTAGTGAAGAGTTAATGAATGAAGTACCTTAAATTTTATATTTTAAGTAAGGAATTAGATTTCAAAAATATTTAAAGTAAAATGAAGTGCAACCACTCTGGAAGACAGTCTGACAGTTTCCTATAAAACTAAATATACTGGCAGTTAAGTGGTAATGCAATGGGTTAAGCGCATGTGGTGCGAAGCACAAGGATCACCCTAAGGATACTGGTTCGAGCCCCCAGCTACCCACCTTCAGGGGAGTCACTTCATAGACAGTGAACAGGTCTACAGGTGTCTATCTTTCTCTCCTCCTCTCTGTCTTCCCCTCCTCTCTGCATTTCTCTCTGTGCTATCTAACAATGACGACATCAGTAACAACAACAATAAGAAACAACAAGGGCAACAAAAGAGAAAAACAAATAAGTAAATATAAATTTTTTTTTAAAAAACTAAACCTACTATTACCTTATGATTTATAATTCTATTTTAAATTTTATTTATTACCTTTTTGTTGCCCTTGTTTTATTGTTGTAGTTATTGTTGTTGTTAGATAAAACAGAGAGAAATGGAGAGTGGAGGGGAATACAGGCAGAGAGAAAGATAGACACCTGCAGGTCTGCTTCACCGCTTGGGGAGCCAGTGGCACGAACTGGGATCCTTATGCTGGTCCTTGTGCTTAGGTGCCACAAGTGTTTAACCCACTGCGCTACTGCCTGACTCCCATACAATTCTTCTTTTTTAAAAATTTCCCCAAAGAGTTGGAAATTTATATCACCACAAACAATCTTCGCACGCATGTTTGTAGTAGCTTTATTCAACTGTCAAAACTTGGAAGAAACTAATTTTTCAGTATCTGAAGAACAAATGAACCCAGATAGTACAGTTTAAGTCAGTATTTAAAAAAATGAACTATAAAACTACAAAAAAAGCCTTAAGTGCATATTCTTAAGTAAGAAGTCCACCTTGATACATTTAAATTAAAAATTACAATTAAAAATTCAGTAGTTGACAGGTACTGGATAAAAATGTGCAGCACCAACATTTTTGTTCAGTGGCAATATTCTGTATAATAATATGGTTGCACAAGATAGTGTAAAGAAATATGACGTATATACATGCATACAAAATATAATGATGGGGACAAGTTATTATACATTTGGCCAATTGCTGAGAATGCATAATACAAGAGTGAACTCTAATGTAAACTGTGGACTTTGGATAATTATGATGTGTGTGTCCCTGTAAGTTCTGCAACTGTAATATATGTCCTTCTAGTGAGTGATGTTAATTGGGGAGGGTACTCCTGGGTGGAGGAAGGTGGGGCAAGGAATATATGGGAAATTATGAATTTGAAATTTTGCTGTGAATCTAAACCTAAAATAGTATTATTTAAAAATAGCACTATAATAGGTGAATTATACCATCTTCATAGCTTCTGCTTAATTTCCTCTGTTAAGATATCTTTCTTGTTATTTCAAGCACAGTCCCTATCATACTGAAGGAATCTATGGTGTTGCAGTCTCTTTAACTTTCTGCCTGTCTCTCTCTAAAGTAAGAAACAAAAGTGGATACCTTCACTTTTTACTTATAAAACAGAAATATTGACAAGACTATAGGATAAGAGGGGTACATTTCAATACACTGCACACCCCTAGAACACCGTATCCAATCCCCTCCCCTTGATAGCTTCTCTATTCTTTATCCCTCTGGGAGTTTGGACCCAGGATCATCATGGGGTGCAGAAGGTGGGAGGTCTGGCTTCTATAACTGCTTCTCCGCTGAACATGGGTGTTGGCAGTTCAGTCCCTACTCTCAATCTGTCTCTTTCCCTAGTGGGACAGGGATCTGGGAAGGTGGGGCTAAACACATATATCCTCACATATAAATTATAAAGGAATGTATCCTTCTATATATAAATGACACATAAATAATTATAATTGGATCTTACTAAATCTATAACTACTACCTGGAAAACAATGAAAAATAAGAAATCATATTTTTTTATTTTTTTACTTACTGGACCATTTTTCTGGGGCTCCTTACAGAGATGAGGCAAGTCTTCCCTTGCCCTCCCCAACCAAAGAGCAGCACAGACTCCTCTCTGTAGCATCTAAGGACCGAAGGTCTTACCTTTCACCAAAGGACTCAGTGCTGTGCAGAAGCTAATTATCTCTTAGTATTGCATTTAATATGGATTCACAGTGTGGAGGACACTACCTGATCTCTTTCTACTGCAGTCCTGAATCATACATCATTTTGGTAAGAAAAGAGAAAAAAAATCAAAGTACAGCCAACTCAGAACAACTCCCATATAAAGTATATGTTTTATATTTAATATACCCTTAATGACTCATCTATGATCTATAATATTTATATGATCTATAATATTTATTTTAAAGTTTATATCTAAACAAATAAATTTGAGAGGCCAGGAGGTGGCACACCTAGTTAAGTGCATACATACATTACAGTGCACAAGAACCCAGGTTCAAGCCCCTGGTCCCCACCAGCAGGGGGAAAGCTTCACAAGTGGTGAAGTAGGGCTGCAGGTGTCTCGCTGTCTCTTCTGTTCTCTATCTCACCCTTCCACTCTCAATTTCTGTCTCTATCAAATAATAAAATGAATGAAAATATTAAAAACGAAAGAAATTTGTTTCTTTTATTTGTAGGTGTTGGTGGACATTTTCTTCTATTCCACTTTATTTCCTGCACTAACATCTTTCTTCATTCTTCAGGATCTTATTTTTAATTAATTTTACTTTGTCTTCCTTTCTAATATTCTTATTTGTTTTTTTATTGATTTAATAATGATCAACAAGAGCATAGGATAAGAGGGGTACAATTCCACACAATTCCCACCACCAGAGTTTTACATTCTAACCCTTCCATTGGAAGCTTTCCTATTCTTTATCCTTCTGGGAGTATGGACCCAGGATCATTGCAGGATGCAGAAGGTGGAAGGTCTAGATTCTGTAACTGCTGCTCTGCTGGACATGGGCATTGATTGGTCAATCCATACTCCCAGCCTGTTTCTATCTCTCAACAGGAAGCTGAACAAATGTATATGAAATGAGTGAATGACTCTATACTGTGCTTAGCACAGAGAAGATAAACTGTAGATAATAATTTCTTCATTTTCTTCCTTGAGTTGCCTTCTTTGCATCTCATATATATACATGAACTGAAAGAAGTCTGTTTCAAGAAAATATAGTCCAAGGGGATATGTGTTTTTGTAGAGATTCTGAACTTGTTCTAGAATGACTTAAATGGTTTGTAAATTCACTTCTTATCTTTCCCAGTGATTATCTGCTCTCTACCTGAAACTAAAGGCCTTCACAAGTCATCTTCCAGAGTGTCCTGAAAGCCTTATTGATTTAAAAAGTCAGAGTTCCTTAGTCCACACATGGCATTATAAGTGCTTTGAATCAAACTGTTTCACCGGGATTTACAGTTAATGGTATTTATATCCTTTTCCCATATTTGGGAGCTACTCTTTTCCCTGATCCATCTTTCTAGTCCTGTGTGAAATTCTGGCACCACCACCCCCCAGACAATATCTAAATCTATCACCTGCATGATAGATGTTGGGCTTAGGCAAAAATTAGTAAGTTTGGGCCATTTGGAATATACCTAAAACAGACTTCCTAACTCTTTCCAAAATGGAGATCCCAAATCTCATCTGCTCTATTCACACCTTTAGGCTCCTGATTATTAAACAACATTTTCTACTTTATTTTTTATTTATTTATCTCTTGCCCTTATCCTTATCCTTATTTTGTAGTCCTTACATTATTTCACATGGTTGGACTTAGAGTGATTGAGGGACATAAAATAGGAAGTAAGTGAGGAGAGTATCTAGGTCTAAGCAGAAACTATTTAATTAAGTACTTTATGGAATCTTTTTTAGGTCTTTCTACTTGCTTGCCGCACTTATTGAATCACTGTAAACTACTGTGCACTTTTACTTTAAGGTATATATTTTCCCCTAACTTATGGATGCATGTACACATGTAATCTATTTTATAATCTGCACTTTTAAAGGGATCTCAGCTGATTTATAGCTGCAATGATTATCAAGTTATGTATTCCGCTCATTCACATTAGGTATCAAATTTGCTGTGACCTAGTGCTTTAGTGTCTGGAGCTTTGGTTCCACTGACACCTATCAGTGTTTGAGGAGTCAGATTTTTGCTGGGTATGTAGAGTAATTACGCCATGGTTTGTACAACCCTATAGCCAACACAGTCATGGCATGCTGAGGTATCTTACCTGGACATTCCCCTATAGGAGGTGCCCTAGGACTGAAAGTATTGTTTTAGTACTGTGAACACAATCTGACTATCTTTTTCTTACCATAACAAATTTTAATTAGATACATTGAAGGAATTTTTTCCTGATCTTTAGGAAGCTAGTTATAGAGAAAACACAAAAAAAAGGTTTCAAATAATCAAATCATTCTTACCCTTCCATTACCTCTGAAATGTTTGCTTGTCTACTTATTTAAATAATATTTTCTTACCTACTTACCTGTCATATCTCTATTTACCTGTCTCTATGCATGTGCTTGTATGTAAATGTATATAGAGAGATAGATAGATACATACATACATATCTATAGTATGTGTGTGTGCATATATATAGGTGTGAGAGATCTGTGGGTAATTTAATCTTCATAACAACAACCTGGTGGGAATAAGAAAGATATATAAGTTTTACAAAGAACACTGATGACTAGGGAGTTACTTTTGCTAAGGTCATACATGGAGTAAATAGTCAAACTGGAATTTTAACTGAGGCCAGCTGGAAGTTTGAAGATTCATTATCTTTCCAATAAAACAGTTTGGTTCAAAGCACTTATAATGCCACGAGTAGACTAAGGAACTCTGACTTTTTAAATCAATAAGGACACTCTGGAAGATGACTTGTGAAGGCCTTTAGTTTCAGGTAGAGAGCAGATAATCACTGGGAAAGATAAGAAGCCATTTAGGTCATTCTAGAACAAGTTCAGAATCTCTACAAAAACACATATCCCCTTGGACTATATTTTCTTGAAACAGACTTCTTTCAGTTCATGTATATATATATGAGATGCAAAGAAGGCAACTCAAGGAAGAAAATGAAGAAATTAATATCTACAGTTTATCTTCTCTGTGCTAAGTACAGTATAGAGTCATTCACACCCATTCCATATAAGTTTGTTCAGCTACCTGTTGAGACATTGAAACCCAGACATTGGGTGCAATTTATATTATATTTAGAATTCTATTTAGATACTCCTCAAGACTGATTTTCTTTCCTGAAAGGTTAACATTCCAGTCAGTGGAAAGGTTAACATTCCAGTCAGTGGTATTATTGAAGTGAAAGACTACACAACTATCAGATAAACATCAATTATTGATAGGATTATTCTTATTGAAACAAAAGGTTGCTCTGAATCAGACTTGATGGTATAGTTTGTACCTGGGTCTCCAGGTATGCTGAATTCATGACATTGTGACCAGTCACCCTTTAGCCAGTCAGTGAACAGACGATCATTAGACTATATTCTAATAAACATTTATTAGCACCCATTATAAATAAAAAGAAAGATGGTAAAAGCAGAAACCTCATAGTTGAGGCAGAAACCATTTTTCCGAATAAACTGATGAAATGGTAAGCACTAACTTTTCATCAGAGTAGTTGTATATGATGTAAATATGTAAGTTTATTCCAGGAGAGCCAGACCAAGGTATAATTTAAAAAATCTACTTTTAGAATTCCCCATAGCACATTTTCTGGCAATTTTTGACCTATTAATGATGAAGTACAACTTGGAAAACAATCTCTTTGCCCTAATGGAAATGTTATTGACTTTGGAATTAAAACAATTCAGAGCAAAGCTTTACTCTAGGAACTTTTTAATGACAGCTACCAACTAGTGATTTCCCCAGGATGACTATTCCCACCTTGCAAGTTGTTAGGAAATACACAAATCTGGGCATTAGTATACTTAACAAGCTCTATCTATTCATGATAAAATTATAAAATTCACTTCATGATCAATAAAGTTGCATAATAAAATAAGACAGCCAAAAGTAAGAGAGGTTTGTTTGTTTATAATTTATAAAATATCTCTGGGACCATGCCAAAAGAACCCCTAGTGTTTTTCATGTTAGGAATTAACACAGCAGGTCCATTAACAAGAGATTAAATACTAACTTCTAGTAATGTGTGTTTTAGAGTGCATAATTTTGGGAGTATAAGTGCTTAAATATTTGTTCAGAGAAGACTTGTATTTTAATTTTCCCAAGATTCCAGATTCAAGATCAGGGACAGATGAATCCTATCCACTTCTATCCCCCAAGGAATCTAATCTGAGGACTTTAGAATAAAGGGGGTGTCATGTGCACAACCCTGGCTGAAGTGCTGTGTTTTCCATTCTCTACTTTTCTACTTCTCTGCTTCAATCTAAAACAAACAAGAAAACAGGTACAATTTGACTGTTAAGATATTAGTAGAGTAGACCTTCAATCTGAAAACTTAGTTCTTGCCCAGGTTAAAAAGAGATTTATCTGCCTTTACTGTATTTTCCAGCGACTCCAAAATGGTTATGTTTGAGGAGTCTGCATAAGTCACTATGAAAAATTGAGGCCACACACAGTATGAAATGACATTTTCTTTCTTTCTGTTTAAATTACTTTATTGAGCTATTGCTATTTTCAAAGCTAGATACATTTAACATATACATTGTGATTTCTCTGATGATACGTATACACTCATGAAACCATCACCATTATCAAAGTCAAATATACATTTGTCACCATTCAAAGTATCCTCTGGTGAGTTTGGGCTATTAAAATGAACATAGGTGTGTATAGATCCCTTTAGACAGTTTAGATAGTTGGTTTTGTTTTCTTCCAATAAATCCCTGGAAGATTTCCAGGTTATAGGATAGATCCATTTTAGTTTTAAACCTTATGTGACCTTACATTTAAAAAAAAAAAAAACTAGAGCACTATTCAACTCTGCCTTATTGTGGGTGGTGTGTGTGTGTGTTAGGGGGTGATCCTGAAACTCTGGAGCCTCAAGAATGAGATGAGAGTCATCTATGCATAATCACTATTCTATTTACCTCCATCCATTTTTCTTTCTTTTTAAGACTGTTCTATTGAAGAAATAATGATTTATAAGATATTTGCTGTCATATGGATAAAATTTCTTTTTTTAATATTTATTTATTTATTCCCTTTTGTTGCCCTTGTGTTATTGTTGTAGTTATTATTGTTGTTGCTGTTGATGTCGTTGTTGGACAGGATAGAGAGAAATGGAGCGAGGAGGGGAAGACAGAAGAAGGGAGAGAAAGATAGACACCTGCAGACCTGCTTCACCACTTGTGAAGCAACTCTCCTGCAGGTGGGGAGCCGGGGGCTCGAACTGGGATCCTTACACTAGTCCTTGTGCTTCACGCCACGTGCACTTAACCTGCTGCTCAACTGCCCAGCCCCCCAGTGTAGTGTTTTTGTTCCCTCTTGCCTTCTCTCATATACAAAATAAAATAAATATTTAAATTATAAAAAAAGAGATCTGTTTTGTAAACTTAGCATTGATGGAACTTGCATCGGTCATTGCATTTAACCTGCTGCACTACCCAACTCCCATGGATACAATTTCTTATCCTGTTGTATGCTTTACATTGGGTTGTTCTAGCTCTCACCCGCCAAGAAAATTGGATCATTCCTGCTAGTTTCGCAGGCCCGCTTGGCCCCGCCCCAAGGAACCCCGAGAGGGTTCCAGAGTTCCAGAGTTCGAGAGTTGGAGAGTTGAAGAGTGAGAGAGTGCTTGGTGCCGCCGCGGGGGGAAAGAAGCAGCAGAGTTCTGTTTGGTGATTAGTTTGGTTTAGTTTATGAATCGTTGTTCCTGAATAAAGAAATACAGCTTCCCTGCCTAGCCGTACGTCTCTGGTCGTCTCTGTTACCTGCCCGTGAAGCTAGCCCGGCCAGCTAGAGCCACCGAATTTTAACAACAAATGGCGCCCATGTGGACCTGACCTGCGCATCTCACAGATAAGTGAAGACAATTTGGCTACCTATGTACTATGGCCTTCTCTTCTGCTTGTGAAGAGATCTCCAAAGGCCTCTGCTCTTTCTTCACGAGACTGTTTTGCTGTTTCTGGAACATTTATCTCTGGACCACTCTTTGGTTTCCACTCGCTCGGGCGAACTCAGAACAGCCAGCGGGAATAGCCAGCGGGCGGGAGGCGAGGCGCGGAGCTGCCTTTTCCACCTGGTTAAACAGCCAGCCAGCCGGCTGCGCCCAGACAACCCCGCGCACCGTGCCCGCAGCCCCGCAGCCCGCAGGAGGCTGACGCCAGCACGCAGGAGCCCGATGCCACCACGCAGGAGCCCAATGCCAGCACGCAGGCCAGCCCACAGGAGCCGGCTCTCCACCGCGTGGCGCAGGGCGCTGGACGTGTGATCCCTCCACGCTGTTCTGCCACTGCGAGCAGGGCAGCAGACATGGCAGGGCCATGGGGCAGGGCTGCGGTGGCCTATCATGGCCACCACCCCTGGGCACCTAGGCCCACGCCTTCTACAAGACTGGCCCTCGTGCTATGAATTCTGGAACGATCCCGGACCTCCCAGACCCCCGGGCTCCCTGCCGAAACTGGGCACACGAGATCTCTAGCCGCCGGTCCGGTCTGAAGGCAGACAAGCTGAAGTACGCAGAGATTTGTGCAGAGATCGCAACCTGCAATTCCTAGAAGTGAAGCTGCCCAAGAGACCACCACTGGACAATGCACCCCCCCAACAACTAAGACAGTACATATCTAAATTCGTGTTTGAAATGACATGTCTTCGTAACAAAGGTTTCTCTCCTTGTGTATTAATGACCATGTTTATGTGTATGTTTAAAGTTTGGTAAACAGTAACTTTAAGGCGAAATTCTTACTAGTCAAAGTTAAATGAAAAAGGTTTTCAATGTAATTCTCATAAAGATAAAATTAACTCACATTTAAAGTCTGAGGTAAAAATTAGTTAACAATCAATATATTTTAATTAAGTTGGTCTAAACAAAAGGTTAAATAGACTTGTTGATATGTAAAACTCTCCATTACCTTCTCTATAAGAAATGGTAGATAGCACAATGGCTATGCTAATTATTCTCATGCCTGAGGTTTCCTTTCCTGCGCACAACTAGGGTGTGACTCCATCTTGAATGGGTGTAACAAAAGGTTAAAAGACGTTGTTGATATGTAAAAGTCTCAAATTCCTTCTCTATTAGAAATGTTAGATTGTGCTTTGGTTATGCTAATAACAAGTTTTATTTCATAGTAAGTAAATTGCAGCCAGCTGCCTTTGGGACTCTAGGCCGTTCCCCACCCCCATGCAAATGCCTGTCGAGGCAAGTACGCCCCCCAGAGGCAAGAAATGTTTTTTTTAAGCTGATGAAGTTTTGCCCACAGAGGCAAGATATGGCCCCCTCAGGCCTTCCCTTGGCAGCACACTGCTTCTTGTTACTTGCTTACATGTTTCTCCATGTTTGTGCCAGCTTCTTTTTTTAAAAAAATGCCTGTACGATATAGGTTTCTGTTCACCCCACACCCTTGATACTGTGGTCATTTAGTTAAAAAGAAAAGGGGGAATTGTTGTATGCGTTACATTGGGTTGTTCTAGATCTCCCCCGCCAAGAAAATTGGATCAGTCCTGCTAATTTCACGGGCCCGCTTGGCCCCACCCCAAGGAACCCCGAGAGGGTTCCAGAGTTCCAGAGTTTGAGAGTTGCAGAGTTCGAGAGTGCTTGGCGCCGTCGTGGGGGAAAGAGGCAACAGAGTTCTGTTTGGTGATTAGTTTGGGTTAGTTTATGAATCGTTGTTCTTGAATAAAGAAATACAGCTTCCCTGCCCAGCCGTGTGTCTGGTCGTCTCTGTTACCCGCCCGTGAAGCTAGCCCGGCCAGCTGGAGCCACCGAATTTTAACAACATTATCCTTCTGTGATAGTCATCTATTCATAATGGCACTCTTTGCAATAGCCAAAATATAGAAGTGACCCCAATGCTCAACAAATGAGTATCTAAGAAAGTCGTGATATGTATACACAATGGAACATCACTCAGTAATTAAAAATGATGAAGTCATCTCCTCTGCATCAGCTTAGATGGAGCTTGAAGAAGTCACATTAAGAAAAGACAGAGGGGGTCAGGCGGTGGCGCAGTGGGCTAAGCGCATGTGGCGCAAAGCGCAGGAACCGGCATAAGGATCCCGGTTCGAGCCCCCGGCTCCTCACCTGCAGGGGAGTCACTTCACAGGCGGTGTGAAGTGCAGGTGTCTATCTTTCTCTCCCCTTCTCTGTCTTCCCCTCCTCTCTCCATTTCTCTCTGTCCTATCCAACAACGAATTGCGTCAACAAGGGTAATAATAATAACCACAACGAAGCTACAACAAGGGCAACAAAGGGGGGGGGGGGATGGCCTCCAGGAGCGGTGGATTCATGGTGCAGGCACCGAGCCCAGCAATAACCCTGGAGGAGGAAAAAAAAAAAAAAAGAAGAAAAGACAGAAAGGGAAGGACAAATATTGGGTGATTCCACTTACATGTACATCTTAAGGACATAAAGGGTAAACAAAGTGATAGACCACATGGACTGCATGTGGTCTATTACGACCAAGCAAGAACTGGTGAGGAGCAGGGGAGAAGAGGAGATGGAGATGGAGAGAAGGTTAGAGTTCAGTACATGATGGTAGAAAAGGGCTTAAATTGGAGGTGAGAGTGTTTTACAGAAACCTATCATGAAAGATAAGAAATTTTACCCATGTGCTAATAACTGTATTGTAAATCACTACACCACCACCACCACCACCATCAATAAAATGATTTGGAAAAAAGAAATCAATGTTATGATATATACACACACACACATACACACACACACACACACACACACACACACACACACAATGGAATACTACTTCTCTACTGTAGCAAATGATGAACTATCCTTTGCCTCATCTTGGATGGAACTTGAAGGAATCATGCTAAATGAGATAAGTCAGAAGGAGAAAGATGAATACCAGATGATCTCACTTGTGGGTGGAACTTAAGAAACAAAAAAGGAAAAGAAAAATCACAACTTAAATTTGGACTAGGAATGATCTGCTACAGCAAAACCAAGGACTCTTGGAGGGAAGGGGGGATGCTGAATGAGTCTTAGGGAACCAGTGCTCAATGGTGCAGCAGGACTTCAGTTGCCAGTGGGAGTGGTGTGTACATGCCTATCATAGAAAGATAAGAAACTGTACCCATGTGACAACTATCTATATAAACATATAAACTTCCCTAGTAAAACAATCAGAAAAGAAGAAAAAGAAAAAAAAGAAAAAAAGAAAGGAGTTGGAAGAGGAGGGGGGAGGAAGGTGCGATAGTAAAAAATGGTGAATGACCCACCTCTTCCCTCCTCTGGGAAAACAGATGAGGTGGCAATGAATTTGGCCAAAATTTGAGTACAAGGAACTATGACAAATACATAATGTTCATCTTGATGGCTGTGACCTTCCAGGTAGCTTCCAAGGGTAAAAAGACAGGGAGTTAGAGGTACACGGAAGTGAATGACCTGATTTGTCACAAATAACAAAGGAAAAAGGCTGTTATATAATAGTTCTGTGTATATTTTCTACCAGTCTGTATCTCCTTGGGGCTTTTATTATAATTTCTCTCACTTCAGAATTGAAAAAACCCAGAGCAACATAGACCTAGGGACTTTTTAAAGTCAAATGGAAACTGTTAGAGCTAAGACAAAAACCCAAAACTCGGGAGACCAAATCTGTAATTTATTTTTCTCTGCTACATATTTTAGACACACTGCAGCCATTGCCACCCCCCAGGCTGCTTCAGGAAGCTCTCTGGTAATAATGATAATACCTCCCAAGAAACAATAGTAATTGTGGCATGTGCTATATGCTCTCATGCCTCCAAATGTTCAGTAATTTGCTAAATTATTCCTCTTACTCCTTAAAACAGTATATGAAGGAGATATGATCATTGTCTTTATATTTTAAAAAAATGGAATGAGGCTAAGAGCTTGTTTACACAATCAAAATTTAACCCTGGTTAGTTTGATTTCAGGGCCCAGGAATATAGACATTGTGTTTTCATAACTGAGAGACCCTTCACTTTTCCTCCTGACCTGCAGTTTCAGAGATTTCCACAAGAAGGGTCACCACTTCTTTTACAGAGCATCCCTTTGGGCTTTTGATTACCCATAATTTTAAACTCTGGGAATTTAGAAGAAAATTAAGAAGCAGGAATAATTATAGACACCTAAGGTTTCCAGGGCCTCCCCCTCAGAAGATAATATTTATCTTTATTCTCTCCATTGTCTAGCAAATATTTTCTCTTCCTTTATTTCACCCTGCTCCTATATGCCTGTCTGAGGGATCCATGGGCTTAATAAAATAGCCCCAAAACAACATAAAACACACACACACTCACACACAAGCTAAAAATGGAATTGTATGGGGGGGGGGGAAGTACTACTTACTTTGAGGGATTTCTGGAAATGTTTTTCTTCTTAGTACCGTTAGCCCTTACTCCTCTCCTCTCTGTGAAGCTTTGGTCTGTTGTGGTTAGTCTAGCCAACTATATTATTTCAGTGATTTTTCAAGTAGACCCAGATTTTTTTTCCAGAGATCTGATCTTAATGAATCTGACTTCATAGTTTCTGCCATGTATTTGTTTTCCTCTCCTCACAAACACACCTTAAAAGAAAGAATAAAAAAAAAAAAAAAACAGCATTCACATTGTCTTATGATAAGCATGTTTCAGGCTTCTCTACGTATTTTCCTTACTTTTAGACTAGATTTTACTTAGGAAGTGTGGGTTTAAGATGAACCAACTGAGAAATAAACAGAAAGCCAAAATAGTGTGGAAGTAGAGGTTTGGGGTTGTAATTCTTCCCTTGTAAGTATCACATGCATTTCACTTAGAAAACATCTGTGGAGCAGTTGATGTTTCTGTGCTACTGGCCATGCGAGCAACTGGTTTTTCCTCTCATCAGGAACATGAAGGGATCAGACTGGAAAATTGCCCAGATCCCTTCCAGCTTTTACATTCCTGGATGCATAATGGCGGGTTCAGAAGCTTCTTAGAATGCTAGAAATGTACCTGCCCTATGATCTTGCAATTTCTCTATTGCAGAGATATACAAAGGAAACAAACATTATACAAAGAGATCTGTGTAAACCTATGCTCATAGCAACACATTTTTTAACAGCCCAAACTGAAGCAACATAGATGACCAGCAACAGATGAGTGGCTAAGAAAGTTGTGATATATATATATATATATATATGTATGTATATATATCTTAGTACATATATATATATATCTTAATAATACTCCATTATTAAGAATGAGGAAGCTGGGGGTCGGGCAGTAACGCAGTGGGTTAAGTGCACATGGCACAAAGCACAAGGACCAGCATAGAGATCCAGGTTTGAGCCTCCAGCTCCCCACCTGCAGGGGAGTCGCTTCACAAGTGGTGAAGCAGGTCTGCAGGTGTCTATCTTTCTCTCCTTCCCTCTGTCTTCCCCTCCTCTCTCCACTTCTCTCTGTTCTATCCAACCACGAATGACATCAACAACAACAATAATAACCACAATAAGGCTAAAACAAGGGAAACAAAAGGGGAACAAAAAATGGCCTCCAGGAGCAGTGGATTCGTGGTGCAGGCAGTGAGCCCCAGCAATAACCCTGGAGGCAAAAAAAAAAAAAAGTGAGGAAGCCACCTTCTTCACTCATCTTGAATGGAGCTTGAAGGAATTATGTTAAGTAAGATAAGATGAATAGAGAAAGATGAATATGGGGTGATCTCACTCCTAGGTAGATCTTAAACAAGAACAGAAAAGAGAGCCACAAAGTAAAACTTGTCCTGGTTTGGTGTATTATACCAAAGCAAAAGACTCTGGGGAAGGAGGGCAGGAAAAGGGATTGGGGTTGGAGGGCTTGAAATCCTGGTGGATGGTGGTAGAAAAAGACCTAAATTCTCATGACCACAGAATGTGAGCTCAGATCTACAGGGATGCAGAGGTCACATAGGCTCCTAAGCTGAATATGGGGCCCAGATCAGATCAAATCAATGGGATTTACAGTCAACAGTATTTACACAGCTTTACCATATTTGGGAGCTACTCTCTTCCCTAATCCAGCTTTCTGGTCCTTTATCCAGCCATGACATCATCTCCCCAGACAACAACTTGGGTCCAACTGCATATCAGATGTCAGGCTCAGAAAAAAAAACAAAAACAAAACACCTAGTATAGATGGGCCCTTTGGATTATAACTGAAAGAAGCCTACTAACTATCTACAAAATGGAGGACTCCTCAACTCTTCATCTGCACTATTCTAGCCTTTAGGTTCATGATTAGTCAACAATTTGTTTGGCTTTATATGTTAACTCTTTCTTTCAGCCACCAGGTTCCAAATGCTACCATGATGCCAACTGGACTTCCCTGGGCAGACAACCCCACCAATGTGCCCTGGAGCCCTGCTTCCCCAGAGCCCCACCCCACTAGGGAAAGAGAGAGGCAGGCTGGGAGCATGGATCAACTTGTCAATGCCCATGTTCAGTGGAGAAGCAATTACAGAAGCCAGACCTTCCACCTTCTGCACCCCATAATGTCCCTTGGTCCATGCTCCCAGAGGGATAGAGAATAAGAAAGCTATTAGGGGAGGGGATGGAATACAGAGTTCTGGTGGTGGGAATTGTGTGGAGTTGTACCCCTGTTATCCTTTTTGTCAGTGCTTCCTTTTTATAAATAAAAATTATAATAATAATATTAAAAGACCTAAGTGTTTTGCAGATACCTATTATAGCAAGATGAGAAATTGTACTCTTCTGTCAACAACTGTAGTGTAAACCACTAACTCCATTAACCTTCCCCCTCCCTCCAATAAAATGATAAAAACAAGACAGGGTTTGTACATAATTTCTGAGTTAGACAGAACTTTGGTAGCCTAAGGAGCTATAGAATTCAAGTTTAAGAAGAATATTTTGGTCAGATAGATTTCAGCCTCACATTCCCAACTACTGATTCCTTCTCTCTCACCAAGCCTACCCCCCAAGCCCCCTTTGACAGAAGGGCTTTAGCACTCCAGGTCAGATTTTTCAGACAAGAAGGGAGATAAAGAGATAAAAGATGCGGGAGGGGAGATAACTATCACAGCATCAAAATGTCGTCCAATTCAGTGGGAACTGGGCTCAAACCTAAGTTGAACCCAAGGCCAAGCAGACAAGCTATCCAAGTGAGCCACTGCGCCACCTCCACATTCCTTTTCCTACCTCATTTCTTAGCATCCCCCTTACTGACACATGCGTATACCCTGATGAATATGCAGAAGAATAACCATCATCAAGTGAAAACTGGTAAGTTAAGCAAAGAGCTTAAATATCCATGTTATTCACATAACTGGGGTTTCACACAGAAATGTGGATCTAGGATGAACGTGGAATACCGGACTCAGTCCTTTGGAATAACCTGTGTTTCTCATTTCTCTGCCATTAGCGCAGATTCTTAGCAGCTCATTCTTGTATTATTAAAACAGAGAATAAATTTAGCTGCCTTAATGCCTTTTACTCTTCCCACTCTTAATCAGTAATGGTTCTGCTTTAATCTCACAATTTGTACACACAACTACAGTCTTAATTGGCTCTCTGTTTCCTCCCATAATGGGTCTTTCCTTTTCCCTCTTACTACAGGTTAATCCTCTGCCACCAGCAGCTTTCAACTTATATTTCAATGGTCATTTCCATCTTCTTTCCTTTCTTTACCAGGTGTCATTCCACTTATTTCTCAAGTTCAAGGTATGTTGCTGTTTCATCATGATGATTACTGAGACTATTCCAAATCTTAACCCTTTTTTGCTACACGCTAAATGAATAGGCATTTACCTATTAATTGAAAATTCATTATTATAAAAGTTGGTAATGTCCACATAAGCAAAGTATTTCACCTTCTTCCAGTATAACTCAGTAAAAACAAATACTTTTTACCAAAACATCAATATTCATATTGCCTCTATCTGTATGCACCTTATTTTTTTATGAGACAGTATTATCAATGGTTAATTCCCTGTGGCAGTTTCTATTGTATTCTATCTCTAGAAAAAATATATATCACTAGCCCACAATTGACTATATACCTAATACCTGACATAATATGTTTGCTCATACCTAAAGATCTATACAACATAAAGTGAATACTGACCTAAATCATGAACTTTAGTTTATAACTATGTGCCAATAGTGTTTTATCAGTTGTAATAAATGTACCATGGTAATATAACATACTAGTAATAATATATGTATGTGGGGGAAGAAGAGGGAGAAGGTTAAATGGGACCTCTCTGAATGTTTGTGTAATTTTTCTGTAAATATAAAATGTCTCTTAAAGTTAATTCTACTTTTTAAAAAAATGAAAAGAACTATTAACTAAACCTTTGCCTATCTAATATGAATGGCAGTGTTCATTCATAGGAAGGTACCAAAAATGGTACCTGGCACCTTAGAGAGACGAAAATACTATTTTTCTAGATGGAAAATAGTAAAGGATGTCAGTGATTCTGTCCCATAAGTTTCTACATCATAGAAAACAAATGTCCTATACATCAAGAGTAATATAAACTGTTAGTGAACAACCATGAAATAAACCTCAAGGAGAAATAAAGAAACCAGTTCCAAGAGCTGAAGAAATAGTTCTGTGTGCCCATCAAAGTTCCACCAAGCTTCTTTAAGAGAATAGAACAAACACTACAATCATTTATCTGGAACCTGAAAACACCTAGAATTGGCAAAACCATCTTGAGGAAAAGAAACAGAAATGGAGGCATCACACTCCCAGACCTTAAACTATATTATAAAGCCATCATCATCAAAACAGCATGGTACTGGAACAAAAATAGGCACACAGACCAGTGGAACAGAATTTAAAGCCCAGAAATAAATCCTCACACCTATGGACATCTAATCTTTGATGAGGGGGCCCAAAGGATTAAATGGAAGAAGGAGGCTCTCTTCAATAAATGGTGCTAGGAAAACTGGGTTGTAACATGCAGAAGAATGAAATTGAACCACTTTATCTCACCAGAAACAAAAATCAACTCCACATGGATCAAAGACCAAGATGTCAGACCAGAAACAATCAAATACTTAGAGGAAAACATTGGTAAAACACTTTCCCACCAACACCTCAAAACATCTTTGATGATGCAAACCCAATTGCAAGGAAGACTAAAGCAGAAACAAACCAATGGGACTACATCAAATTGAAAAGCTTCTGCACATCCAAAGAAACTAGCACACAAACAAAGAGACCCCTCACAGAATGGGAGAAGATCTTCACATGCCATACATCAAATGAAAAATTAATCACCAAAATATATAAAGAGCTCAGCAAACTTAGCACCAAAAAAGCAAATGACCCCATCCAAAAATGGGCAGAGGATATGAACAAAACATTCACTACAGAGGACATCCAAAAGGCTAACAAACATGAAAAACTGCTCTAGGTCACTGATTGTCAGAGAAATGCAAATTAAGACAACCCTAAGATACCACCTCACTCCTGTAAGAATGGCATACATCAAAAAGGACAGCAGCAACAAATTCTGGAGAGATTGTGGGGACAGAGGAACCCTTTTACATTGCTGGTGGGAATGTAAATTGGTACAGCCTCTGTGGAGAGCAATCTGGAAAACTCTCAGAAGGCTAGACATGGGCCTTCCATATGATCCAGTAATTCCTCTCCTGGGGTTATACCCCAAGGACTTCATAACACCCAACCAAAAAAGAGGTGTGTCCTCCTATGTTCATAGCAGCACAATTCATAATAGCTAAAACCTGGAAGCAACCCAGGTGCCCAACAACAGATGAGTGGCTGAGAAAGCTGTGGTATATATACACAATGGAATGCTATGCAGCTATCAAGAACAATGAATCCACCTTCTCTGACCCATCTTGGACAGAGCTAGAAGGAATTATGTTAAGTGAGCTAAGTCAGAAAGATAAAGATGAATATGGGATGATCCCACTCATCAACAGAAGTTGAGTAAGAAGATCTGAAAGGGAAACTAAAAGCAGGACCTGAGCAAATTGTAAGTAGGGCACCAAAGTAAAAACCCTGTGGTGAGGGGTAGACATGCAGCTTCCTGGGCCAGTGGGGGGTGGGAGTGGGTGGGAGGGATGGGTCACAGTCTTTTGGTGGTGGGAATGGTGTTTATGTACACTCCTAGCAAAATGTAGACATATAAATCACTAGTTAATTAATATGAGAGGGGGAAAATCAATTGTATGTCTCAAAGTTTTTCAAAACACAAACTGAATCTTTTAAATATATAGGCTGTGTATTTGATATGCGGACTCTCTCAAAAGCC
Source organism: Erinaceus europaeus (assembly GCF_950295315.1). Taxonomy (NCBI): domain Eukaryota; kingdom Metazoa; phylum Chordata; class Mammalia; order Eulipotyphla; family Erinaceidae; genus Erinaceus; species Erinaceus europaeus. The sequence continues at coordinate 57,377,627 of NC_080173.1, read as the reverse complement.
TAGACCAAGTAGATGAGAAGCATCCAATAGCACAGCTATATACAAGATACTGGGTACTGTACAGCAAACCATAACAAAAGGACTTTTCAAAGTTAACCCAATTACCAAATAATGTGATGATAACATTAACTATCGATTGTCTTTTTGAACCCTAAGACAGCAGGAACCTCACATCTCCACTATAGAGCCCCTACTTCCCCCAGGCCTTGGATAGGGCCCACTTTCCCATATGCCTCTCCCAATCCATATCAAATAATACTGCATCCGCCGATCACAACCTAACCAATGCAACGATTGCCACCTCAACATGCTTCACTTCAGACTGTGTCCAGAGACTTCACATGTGGAATGACAACCCTTCAGCTTCATTACTCAGGTGAGACCTTTCCTTTCATAGTATACTCTAATTTCATCTCAGATGGTTCACTTTCTAACAAAGTCCCAAAACCTAGATATACACCAGTTTCTGTGAGAGAGAGCATATCTTCACACGTATCTATAAACTACTGCAAAATATATACCTGAAAGCAGAAGTACACTAGAGTTTGCAGTGAGTACCTCCTAACACTTCCTCTCCACTATTCCAAGTTTTGGGCCCATGATTGCTCAACAATTTGTTTGGCTTTGTATGTTAACTCTCTTTTCAGTCACCAGGTTCCAGATGCCATCAGGATGCTGGCCAGGCTTGCCTGGATTGAAGACCCCACCAATGTGTCCTGGAGCTCAGCTTCCCCAGAGACCCACCCTACTATGGAAAGAGAGAGGCAGATTGGGAGTATGGACAGACCAGTCAACGCCCATGTTCAGCGGGGAAGCAATTACAGAAGCCAGACCTTCTACCTTCTGCAACTCACAATGACCCTGGGTCCATGCTCCCAAAGGGATAAAGAATGGGAAAGCTATCAGGGGAGCGGGTGGGATATGGAGATTGGGTGGTGGGAATTGTGTGGAGTTGTACCCCTCCTACCCTATGGTTTTTTTTTCTGTTTTTTATTTATTTATTTTTATTTATTTTATTTATTTATTCCCTTTTTGTTGCCCTTGTTGTTTTATTGCTGTAGTTATTATTGTTGTTGTCATTGTTGGATAGGACAGAGAGAAATGGAGAGAGGAGGGGAAGACACAGAGGAGGAGAGAAAGATAGACACCTGCAGACCTGCTTCACCACCTATGAAGCCACTCCCCTGCAGGTGGGGAGCTGGGGTTCGAACCGGGATCCTTATGCCGGTCCTTGTGCTTTGCACCACCTGCGCTTAACCCGCTGCGCTACAGCCCGACTCCCTACCCTATGGTTTTGTTAATTAATCATTTCTTAAATAAAAAAAAGGAGAAAAAAAAAGAAATAGTTCTGTGTGTTAAGAGCATAGGACTTCCAGGATGAGGACCCAAATTTAACCCTCAGCACTGCTATAACAAAGAGATGGACTCTGTTTCTTTCTCTCACCCACAAGCACACACATAAAATAAATCAATTTAAAAAAATAGTCACAGACACACCCTTCCAGAAAATAGAAGGAAGAATATCTTTGCTAGTCTTTGTCTACATTGCTTTGTACCAGCTGAGAAAGATTATCTAACTTGAACTCTTAGGCAGTTTTCCAACAAAGTTCACTTCCCAACAAAAGTCAGATGAAACAGCAACAATGCAATGACACCACCAATAAAAACTGTTAGTCCTCAATTTATGGGAGCAAAAGAATATGTGTATAACATAAACCTCTTGTATCCCAGACCAAAGGTCAGCATCAGTAAAATGCAGGTCTTCATGACAGCAAGCCATAAAGGATGGTCTTGTAAAGTGTTTCCCAGGTAAGGATGTGGTGTTTGTAGAAGGATAAAGGCAGATCCTGTGGTGTAATGCTGTGGACTCGTATCTATCTAGTCAGCAACAGCACCTGCTTAACCTTGGTTTTGCCGTGACACTGTTCCCAGGAATTTTGATCTCATTCCAACTGTTTCTGAAGACATCAAAGGGAACTTAATGGTAGTAAGTAATTTACATGAACTTGGAAACTTCACTGAAATTCTATAATATATATACTAATATATAGAAGCATGGTATTGTGTGTATTAGTTATTCAATCATAGTAAACAATAACTTCTCTTAACAACTTGTCTTGCCAAATGGTTTGAAAGAAATCACCATGAGTCATATTTCCCCCCAACTCATTGTATTCAAGGAGAATATTCCTAAGTTATCATTTGATTTTCGTTTAACTAGTAGTGTATCCAGACTCAGAGATTAAAGTCTCCTAATTTTTTAAATAAGATTCATATCTTTGATAAAGTGTCCACTATCTTAATTTAATTCTGGTGATCCCTGAAGCCACTACACAAAATGAAACAGGCTTTTTTATGAAAGTCTATTAACTGAACCACCTGATTTTAATTCATCTGCTGTTTTCACTAATATACTAATTATGCTCATCCTTGCCCACCTGCCATTTTTTATTTATTTATTTTTTTACCATTCTTTTTTGGGGAGGTATGGTTTACAGTGCAGTCATCACAATATCTCATCTCTCTCATAAAGATCTCTGAAAGGAGCTGGGTTGAGATCACATGTAACAAGGTTGAGATCACATGTCACCATGGGCAAAGACTTGGCTTTCGAGCCTTAACTCCTCACCTGCAGAGAAGAAGCTTCATGATCAGTGAAGCAGTGCTACAGGTGTCTCCACTCCTCAATCCATATCTCCCTCTCCCCTCTCAGTTTCTCTGTCCTATCAAAAAATGAAAGAGGGTAAAGAAGCTCTCTCATCATGCACCAGGATACCAAGGTTCTATTCAGCCTTTCTTTCCCCCTACTTCCCCGAGTCCTTTTAAAACACACCATATTTAGTCTGTTTCACTTTGTGTACTCCCTTTCTGTTCCTATTTCTTCAGTTACACCTATAAGTGCAATCATTTGTCCTTCTCTTTTTGGTTTATCTCCCATAACATGATGTCTTCAAGTTCCATCCAAGATGACAATAAAGGAGCTTTAGTAGCTGAATAGTATTCCATTGTGTAAATATACCACAGTTTTTAGCAGCCAATCACCTGTCATTGGACATCTAAGTTGCTTCCAAGTTTTGGTTATTACAAACTGAACTGCTATGACCACAGCTATACAACTATCTCTTCTTTTTGTTTCATTTGGGGAAAGCCTCAGGAAAGGAATTGGTGGGTCACAGGGCAGGTCCATTTCTAGTGTTCTGAGAAACTTCCAACTCTTTTCCACAAGGGTTAGACCAATTTAGACTCTTACCAGCAGTGCAGAAGTATCTATTTTCCCCAACATCCTTTCCAACATTTGTTGTTACAACTCTCTGTATCTTATTGTTGTCTTTATTTGCATTTCTCTGATAATCAGACTTTGAGATTTGCTTTTCTGGGATACATCTTACTTGGTCATAGTGCTTAATCTTAATATACTGTTAAAACCTACTGGATAAAAATTTCATGCCAGTGTCAAGAAGTTTAAATTACAGTAGCTCTATAGTATAGTTTGAGTCCAGTAAGTGTGATAACTCCAGAATTTATCATTCTTTCTTTCTTTCTTTCTTTCTTTTTTCTCATGACTATTTTGACAATCCTAGAAACTTTCTGGTTCCAGATAATTTTTGTAGCCTTTGTTCTATTCCTTAAAAAAAATGTGGTACCTTGATGGTGATGGCATTACACTGCTTATTATAGCTTTTTATTGGACTGTTGTAGATTTTAGTTTGTTTACTGTCTGGTTTGTTCAGCTGGTTTTTTTCTATATATTGTTTTGTTTGGCTGGGGTATTGTGACATTTATTTTAGCTAATGCTGGAGTTAATTTATCTATTTTTGCATTTGGTTCTGTTCTTCTTGATTTTGGGCCCCTACCATTGCCAATTCATAGTGAGGGTATGGTCCTAAAGAAGCCCACAAAAAGGCTTACGATGATGTTCCCAATAGTTGTGACCAGTGATGGTACAAAGCTAGATCTATATGGGTCTAGGCCCATAATATCTGTGGGGGGGATTCAAGGATTCCCTATCTAGGATCCCAGGTGATGTGATGGCCTTCTTCTTCTTCTAGCGATTGCCCTTCTTCCGTAGCCAGTCAACAGCGTCAGGTTGAGCCTGATGTAAAGTTTTGAGACCTCCTTTGAATCTGGAGAGGTGGCAGTCGTTGACTGTGTGGGTTATAGTCTGTCTGTAGCCGCAGGGGCAGTTCGGGTCGTCTCTGGCTCCCCAGCGATGGAACTTAGCGGCGCACCGGCCATGGCCTGTTGGATAGCTATTGAGGAGGGCCCAATCATAACATGCTAGGTCAAAGCTGTGTTGACACTTGCAGGGGTCTGTGATGAGGTGTTTGTTCTTTACCTCAGCTGACTGCCAACTCTGTTTCCAAGAGTCTGGAACAGAGAAGTTCAGTGTAGGCGTAGGAGACCAGATTGGGTGACGAGACGTCAAGCGTTGGACAGGGTGGGTGAAGATATCTGCGTATATTGGCAGGTCTGGTCGAGCGTAGACGTGGGAAATGAGCTTAGATGATGCCGCATCCCGATGAATATCTGGCAGGGCGATGTTGCTGAGAACTGGCAGCCATGGAACCGGGGTGGAACGGATGGTTCCAGAAATTATCCTCATGGAGGAATATAATTTGGAATCGACCAAGTGGACATGGGGGCTACAGAACCATACTGGGGCACACACAGTATTCTGCAGTGGAATAGCATAATGCCAGAGATGATGATCGTAGTGTGGAAGCGCTCGCGCCCCATGAGGAGCTGGCCAGTCTTGCAATGATGTTATTCCTCGCACCCACCTTTGCTGCAGTTTTTATGAAATGTTCGTGAAATGACAGGGTGCGATCGAGAGTAACGCCAAGATAGACTGGCTGGGCTTCATGCTGGATTCTTGTATCGCCAAGGTGCACATTAAGCTCACGCGAGGCCAAGGCATGGTGTAGATGGAAAACAGATGATACCATTTTTGCAGTGCTAGGGATTAGTTGCCATTTTTTACAGTAATCAGATATCAGAGACATGTCTTTCGCGAGTGTTTCCTCGAGGATGTCAAACTTGGATGCCTGAGTTGCATAGCAGATGTCATCGGCATAGATGAACTTCCTTGAAGAAGTTTCTGGAAGGTCATTGATGTAAATATTAAATAGCGTAGGAACCAGAACAGAGCCCTGTGGGAGGTCACTTGAGACAAGTCTCCATCTGCTAGACTTGTCACCCGATGCACCCGGAATCTTCTGTTTTGGAGAAGAAACTATATAGTGTTGGCCACCCATGGAGGCAGGCATCTTGAGATCTTGACTAGGAGACCATGGTGCCAGACCGTGTCATAGGCTGCTGTGAGATCAACAAAGACAGCACCCGTCTTTAAATTCTTCTGGAATCCATTTTCAATGTAAGTTGAGAGGGCCAGGACTTGTTCGCAGGTAGATCTTCCTGGGTGGAAACCAGCTTGGGCGGGTGATAGGAATTTCTCTGTAAGAGGAGAAATACGTGACAGAAGCAGCCTCTCAAGGAGTTTGTAACACATGGAGAGGAGAGAAATTGGTCTATAGCTGGCAGCCAGTGTTGGGTCTTTCTTTGATTTCAAAACTGCTATTATCTTGGCACGACGCCAAATTTTGGGCATAGATTCAGATTCCAAGATGTGGGACAGGAATGTAGAGAGCCACTTCTTTGCCGCGGGGCCCAAGTTAAGAATGAGTTCTGGGGTGATGTTATCATAGCCAGCAGCCGTTCCAGGTTTAACCCTCTTCAAAGTGTCTTCCAGTTCAGACAGCGTAAAGGGAGAGGCCTGATAAGCCATCATCAAGTGAATCAGTCTTTTTCCCTTTTCCAGTTTTTGTAATCACCTCTTTATCTGATGAGCATAGACTTTCTCCCAGTTGTTAAAAGAACTGAATGTCATATTTTGCATCCAAACTGGTATTAGGTTCATGGGTCATCAAGTTAAGCAGGAAATATACCTAGGATTTTAGTGGGGTCTTACGTAGCCTCAAACTGAACATTCTTTTTTTTTTTTTTCCTCCAGGGTTATTGCTGGGCTCAGTGCCTGCACCATGAATCCACCGCTCCTGGAGGCCATCTTTCCCCCGCTTTTTGTTGCCCTTATTGTTATAGCCTCATTGTGGTTATTATTGCCATTGTTGATGTTGTTCGTTGTTGGATAGGACAGAGAGAAATGGAGAGAGGAGGGGAAGACAGAGAGGGGGAGAGAAAGATAGACACCACATGTGCTTAACCCACTGCGCCACCGCCCGACCCCCTCAAACTGAACATTCTAATAAAGGCTGTCATAGGACAATAATGGTCCTTTACTTGATAGTTTTGCCAGTATATCTCCTAGCCAGTTGTATATTGTTTCTTCTAGAGTTTATCTAGAAGGTAAGTTTATCTAGAGTTTATCTAGAAGGTTTGTCTAGGGATAACAATAATGCTGATGCTCTGCCAGAAAAGATTAAAAAAGAAAGAATGTATTTCCCTTCCTTCCTTCTGTATAGTTGAGTCGATAGAGTGATTAATGGAAATGAAATAATGGGTAGGAGAGGAGGGTGTCTAGGCCTAAAAAATAAATATATACTTAGAAAATGCATGATACCTTCTTCAGGCCCTTCTAAGAAAATGCCAGGCTTATTAGGTCTAATTCTAGTAACAGAGGGCTATTAAGCACTTTTTCCTTGAGGTATATAATTGCCCCTTGCTTATGCATACATATAAACATGTACCCAGTACTCTCGGCCCTACCCTGTATCTAGGATCCATAAGTGTGTTAGAAAAGGTGCCCTGTGAAATGGAACTAGGTAGTCCCATGTGTTAGAACAGATTTCACAAGATTAGAGGAGTTGGGAGGATGACATTTTATGATTGGTGTCCCTGAAGACAATCCATAGTTGCAAGTTAGTAGCAACATAACATGGCATGGCAGCACTGGTAGCATGGTTTCGTTGAGGTCAACAGAGGCAGTATATAAATAAGGGTAAGGGATCATAGAGAAGAAACATCAAGAAATACAAAGTTAGTCAGTAGTTTTTGAGGTCCTCTAGGTATAACAACATATGATCTGCAAATAATGATAATTTAACTCCATCCTTTCCTACCCGAATTCCTTTGACATCTCTTGCCTGACTGATGGCAATAGTGAGGATTTCTAGGACTATGTTGAACAGAAATGGTGAGAATGGACATCCTTGCCTTGCCCCTGATTTTAGGGAGAAATCTTCTAATTTTTCCCCACTGAGTATGATTTTAGCCATGAGTTTGTCATAGTGAGGTCAAGTATATAATAGTAAATCATAAACATTGGATTTTCAAAGAAAAACAAATTTCCAACTAACTTGGTTATAATAATAAACTATTGCTATTTTAAATTCTTTCTAAGACTTTAAATTCTTTCTAAGACTTTCTAAGACTACCATTTTCTTTATTATGTTGAGAAATTTTCCTTCCTCCCCCATTTTCTTATAGCCTTTATCGTAAATGGGTACTGGACCCTGTTAAATGCTTTTTTCTGCATCAACTGATAAAATCATGTAATATTTTTTCTTTCTTTTTGTTGATGTGACGGATTACATTGATTGACTTATGCACACTGAACCACTCCTATTTCCCAGAGATGAATACCACTTGGTGTTGGTGGATTATTCTGTTAATATGTTGTTGAATTCCATTAGCCAAGATTTTATTGAGGATCTTTACATCATTGTTCATCATGGATATAGGATTATAGTCTTCTTTTTTGGTGGAGTCTTTTCCTGCTTTGGGGATCAGAGTGATGTTAGCTTCACAGAATGTTTGGCAATGTTCTCTCTTCTATTTTCTGAAAAAGTTTGAGGAGAATGGCTGTTAGTTCTTCTTTGAAAGTTTTATAAAACTCATTAGTATAGCCATCTGAACCTAAGCCTTTGTTCTTGGAGAGGTTTTGATTACTGTTTCAATTTCTTTATGGGTGACTGGCCTGTTCATTTTATCTACTTCCTCTTGTGTCAAGGTTGGCAATTGGTATGACTCTAAGAATTTGTCCATGTGTCCATGTTGTCAAATTTATTTTCATATGGATGTTCATAATAACCTTTGATGATTCTTTGTACCTCTGTATCATCTGTTATAATCCCTCCTCCCTCATTTCAGAGTAATTTTACTATAGCTTTCTCTTTTTCTCTCAGTGAATGTAGTCAGTGGGTTATCTATTTTATTTATCCTTTCAAAGAACTAGCTCTCGGTTTCATTAATCTTACTATTTGTCTTCCTGTTTTTTGCTTCATTAATTTCTACTCTGATTTTAACTATTTCCTGTCTCCTGCTGAATGTTGACTCACTTTGTTGTTCAATTTCTACTTTATTCAGTTGGGTTGGTTGTTAGAATCTTTATTTGTAATTTCTTCTCCTTATTAATGTGGGTCTGTACTGCTATGAACTTCCCTCTTAGGACTGCTTTTGCTGCATCCCATATAGTCTGACATATGGTTTCTTCATTTTCACTGACTTTGAGGTAATTATTTTTTTTAAATTTATTTACTTTGTTGCCCTTGTCATTTTATTGTTGTTGTTATTGATGCCATTGTTGTTGGATAGGACAGAGAGAAATGGAGAGAGGAGGGGAAGACAGAGAGGGAGAGAGGAAGACAGACACCTGCAGACCTGCTTCACCGCCTGTGAAGTGACTCCCCTACAGGTGGGGAGCAGGGGGCTCAAACCAAGGCCCTTATGCTGGTCCTTGCGCTTTGCGCCACTTGCACTTAACCCACTGGGCTACTGCCCGACTCCCTGAGGTAATTCTTAATTTACGTTTTGATCTCTTCAGTGTTCAGCTATAGTTGATGAGGTTTGTTAAGTTCAGTAGTTGTAGATATTTGTTGTTTTGGGAGAGAGTCTGTTCTGTTTGCTATACGTCCTTGGCTTTATCTGGCATTCAAAGTTGTACAGTCCCTGTATGGGCTAAATATCACTGGGCCGTCTTCAGGCAGAGTGCTGTCTCAGGGTAGGGTGTGGAAAACCTAGCAGGGTTGTGAAAGCAGATGACAGAACAGAAGGACAGGAGACTTGGGGAGTCCAGTCAGAGCACTTTGAGGTGAGAGACTACCAGGCTAGGTCCACTGGAGGAACTGGGGCTCCAGGCATGGAGGGAAGGTGATCTAACAGGCTCAAGGCATCTTGGAGGCAGGAAGGACTTTGAATGCTTTGGATTTGCAGAAAGAACAAAAGGCTGCCAGTATTTTCAGTAGCCTTGTGTTCTTGGTACAAGGGCACTAAACCCTGGAGAGGAGTGAGCTGTAACTTTAAATTGTCCGTGTCTCTTCTCCTGTATTCCACAACCCTCTCTCCCTCTGTCTTTGGGCTTCTGTGTCTCACAGATTATTTCTATATTTGTCAGTTCATGTAATTCACAAGGATGCAGCTTTTATTGACTCAGTTTTGCAGAGAGTAACCTCAGAGTTGCTAGGCAGTTTCTATCTATGATCTTCTCCCCATCTGCCACTTTTAATTGATGTCTTTCATATCTGCTTGTACATAGGCCACGGATAGAAGTTCCCTTTCATGTTGAAGCATTCAGTTGTAGAACCTGAAATTCTCCACCCAGACTGGGAAAGCTTTCCTCTGTGTCTTCTGACATCGGGGATCACTCTCCAGAGCTGCTATCCTTGAGACCCACTTTAGATCATCAGTGAATGTTTTAGGTTCTATCCTGAAACTTGGTCTTTTCTAAAGATCCTACTTATTTTTATTTCATAGATGACACTAACACAGCAGCCTTGGCTGAATATGCCAACTTTGGTTGTTAATCTAGAATCTCTCCTTAGCTGCTATGTGATATGGAGATAAAAATGTATGAGGTTTTCAGAGACTCTCCTAACATCTTTTTAAAATGTTTTTAACTTTCATTTAGGAAAAAAAAAAAACTTGAGATGTAAAAAAAGGTTGAAATACTAATACAGCGAATTCTGTTAAGTATTTCTTTTATCATTGTATTAGGGTGTTAATGAATTACAGTACAGTTGTTGACACATGGATACAATTTCTCATTTCCCTATGATAGGTGTCTGCAATATACTTTCACCATCATCTTGAGTTTCTCTCCACCATCATTTACCAGGACCTCAAAGCCCCGCTCCTACTATACCCCTCCCTAACATCTAACACCCTGCAGCACAACCTAGAGGACATCAGAAATCCCATGTGAGTGTGCACCCTGGAGTCTTGTGTCTGTAGTGTTACAGCACATTCCTAAGAGTAAATTCAAAGAGCCCAGTATTGCCCCAAACAGCAATGGCATAATAGTGCCCTCTAGTGACAACTGAGTGACTATACCAAAGGTTCTCAAGTGAACTTGGAGCCTGGTGACCTTTTTTCTTTGCTGAAAATGAAATGGTGCAAAACCTGTTTAAGGATATGTGCTTCCTTAATGGATAATATTTGGTGTCTTTGAAAGTTCATCAGGTCTGTTCTTCCTCTGAAAATAAGCCTCATGTTTGCATGTGTGTGTGTGTTTTAACTCTACTGAAATAAAACATACATGCCATAAAGATCCTTCCATTTTTAGGTATAAGCCAGAGCTTTTCAATATTCATTTATAGAGCTCTTTAATAGTACCTACAAACTAGTTTTAAAAGAGTTCTACCATCTCCCAAAGTAAACTTATCTCACACTCACTCTCTCCCCATTCCTACCTCCAATCCCATGCAAACATTAATATACTTTCTGTCTCTATCAATCTGTCTGCTCTGAACATTCCATATAAATAGACTTATGTAGTGTGTAGTCTTTTGTGTATGGCTTCTTTCTGTTATCACAATGTTTTTGAAATTCATGCATGCTGTAGTAACAGTTCTTTGTCCTTTATGTGACTCAGTGGTTACCCATTGTGTAGTTAATACATTTTATTATGTATATTTAATATATTGTATAGTTTATAAATATTATTATAAATATCATACTGTATTATTGTATATTTATTTATTCCCTCATTATCTTTTAGAATAGAAAAAGTGTTTATGATCTGAAACTTAACTGCAGTCACCACCATGATTCCTAAGTCATTCTGCTCTACACATAGACAGATATTAATGTTGTCCTAATATGGGAAGGTGATAAAGATCTGAGAGATTTACAGACTTACTTTGCACTCCAAAATATTCTTTTACCTCACAGAATTCAATGATCAGAATCTTCTTTTTAAAATATGTATTATTATCATCTTAGTTTGGGTAGAGGCAAAAAGAAGTTAAATGAGAAGGGAGAGACAGAGAGAAAGAGAGATAGCTGGCAAGAACTGTTTCACCACTTGCAAATCTTTCCCAATGCAAATAGAGACTGAAGGCTTGAACCCAGATCCCTGCATGCTCCTATGTATGTGCTCAACCAGGTGTGCCACTACCCAGAATCTAGAGCCTTCTATTCAGTATTTGTGACTTATTCTGATAAAAATCTACATATTAAAAGGGAGATCTGGTAATATGTCTTGACTGCCTCCTGAGTTGATACCCTTGGTTGATACCAAATCATTCCTACCCTGATTTGATAATTCTAATACAGAGTTTCTGAGCTCTATCCATCTAAGCAATTTCCCATCTGGACAGCATGGCAGTCCTTCTTGAAATGTCGACCTGGTCTACCTAGAATGTCTCTCGTTTCCAACATAACCTACAATCTCGACTATGCATTTTTGGGCTCTATTTCCTCACTAGTCCTAAAAATCTGACATACACAACCCTCAAAAAACAAACAACAAAATAAAAAAATAGTTTTGTAACATTCTTGGAAACAACTATGTGATAAAATAGCTAAGGATTACATTCCATCTCTGGTCATAACCTATCATTCTCATAAAGCCCTCTTTTGCATGTTTTATTTAGGTTAATAAACTTCTGACTCAAAGTAAAACCCCAGTTTCCTTGAGACAGAACATCACTTGCTTTTTTTTTCACTTATTTATTATTATTATTTTTCACTTATTTATTATTATTATTATTATTAGAAAGACAAAGGGAAATATGGAGTGAAGGAGGAATAGAGAGGGGGATACCTGCACCATTAATTCACCACTTGTGAAGCTAACCCATAGAGGGGATCAAGGACTTGAACCCAAGGTGCTGTGCATAATAATTTATGTGCCCAATTAAGTGTACCAATACCAGTTCCTATCCACTGTCGTTCTTACCACCATCAATCCCTAAAAAGAATATCTCCATGGCCTATATATTTTCTGGCCACAGTAAAGAAAATATAATAAGGATAAATATCTCAGCATAATTTTACCAGTAATTTTTAGTTCTAGTTTATTTTATTGATGTATTATTGGCTAGGTCTGGGGAGATTGCATAATGGCTGTGAAAAGAACTTTCATGCCTGAGGTTTTGAAGTCCCAGGCTCAATCCTCAGCACCATTATAAGCCAGAGCTGAGCAGTGCTCTGGTCTTTCTCACCATGTACCTTATTCTAACTCTTTTATTAAAATAAAAAAGCAACATGATGTATTATCGTTATATACTATGGAATTTCAGAAGTATATTTTCATAATTCTGTATGTGTATTAACCTCATCACTTCCACTACCAAAGCTGTGTCATCTCATGATCAAAATGACCCCTCAGTCAGTAACTCTTATCCCTTCTTCCCCTTTCCCTCACATAATCAACATGTTTTTTACTGCATCTAGTAGTTTTGCTGTTTTATGCTTCCTTCAGTTTAGCTACTTAAATTCCACATATGAACAAAACCATCTAATCATTACTTTTCACTTCCTTACTTATTTCATTTAGCAGAGTCTCAAGTTCCTTCCAGTTTCTTGTCCCAGGAACTGGGTGGTAACTCACTCAGCTAAGTGTACAATTTACCACTTTCTTCTCCCAAAAGGCATGATTTCATCTTTATTGATGGCAGAGTAATATTTCATGAATATATATGCCACAGTTTCCTTACCTAACCATTTGCTGATAGGCATTTGGGTTGATTTCATTTTTGGCTATTGTGAATAATGCTGCTATGACCATAGAGATGTATAAATATTTTCAAATTAGTGTTTTCTTACTATTCAAATAAAAGCAACTGGGGGGGGGGGGTCAGGCAGTGGCACACCTGGTTAAGCACACCATGCACAGGGACCCAGGTTAGAGTCCCCACTCCCCACCTACAGGGGGACACTTCATAAGAAGTAAAGCAGGTATGAAGGTGTCTATCTTTCTCTCACCTTCTCAATTTCTCTCTGTCCTGTTAAATAAAAAGAGAACAAGAAAACAGTGGCCACTGCAGTGGTGGATTCATTCGTGGGGAAAAAAAATAAAAAGAAACAGCTAGAAGTAATATTACTGGGCCATATGGAATTCCTATTTTTAGTTTTTAAGGAATCTCCATATCATTTTCACAGGATCTATACCAGTTTATATTCACACCAACACTCACCTGTTTTTAGAGTTATAGTTCATAAATATATATATAGTTATAAATATATATTCATGAATATACTAAGGGTTTGGAAGCTTATGAAATCAGCAAATGATAACAGTTTTTTTTTTGTACAAAGCTACTTGTAAAAAATCTTGTAGGGGCAGGAACTGGCACATTTAATTAAGTGCACACGAGGACCTGGGTTCAAGCCTCTAGTTCCCCACTTTCAGGAGGAAGCTTCACAAGTGGTAAAGTAAGACTACAGGTGTCTTTCTCTCCCTCTCTATCTTCCCTGCCTATCTCAATTTCTCTTTCTCTTTTATCAAATAAAAGGAAAATAAAAGGGGCCAGGTGGTAGCACACGGGGTTAAGTGCAAAATAGTTCAAAGTGCAAGGATCCCATTTCCAGCCCCTAGGCTCCCACTTGCAGGAGGGACATTTCACATGCTGTGAAGCAGGTATGCAGGTGTCTATCCTTCTCTATCCCTCTATGTCTTCCCTTTCCCACTCAATTTTTCTCTGTCCTATCCAGAGAGAGAGAGAAATTTAAAAAAATGGTGACAGGAACAGAGGATTGGTAGTGCAGTCAACTACCTCCAGTGATAACCCTGAAGGTGAAGAGAAAGGAGAGAAGAGGAGGGGAGGGGAGGGGAGGGAGAGGAGGAGAGGAGGAGAGGAGAGGAGAGAGAACAGGAGAGGACAGAAGAGGACAGGAGGAAAGAAAAGGTCTATTTGAAATATATCTAAAATAGACCTACTAGATTTTTCCAAAATGGAGACCCCAAATCTTCATCAGCAATATTCTTGCCTTTAAGTTCATGATTAGTCAACAATTTGTTCTGCTTTATATCTTCATTCTTTTTCTGCCACTAGGCTCCAGATGCTACCATGATGCTAACTAACATGATGTCCCTGGGCAGATGACCCCACCAATATGTCCTGGAACCCTGCCTCCCTAGACCGCTGCCCCACTGGGGAAAGAGAGAGACAGGCTGGGAGTATGGATTGACCTGCCAATGCCCATGTTCAATGGAGGTGCAATTACATAAGCCAGACCTTACAATTTCTGCACCTCATGTTACTGGGTTCACACTCCCAGATGATCAAGAATAGGAAAGCTTTCAAGGGAGGGGATGGGATACAGAGTTCTGGTGGTGGGAACTATGTGGAACTGTACCCCTCTTATCCTATGGTCTTGTCAATATCTCCATTTTATAAATAAAAATTTAGAGGGGCCGGGTGGTGGTACACCTGGTTGAGCACACATGTTACAGTGCGCTAAAACTCAGGTTCAAGCCCCTAGTCCCCACCTGCAGGGAGGAAGCTTCACAAGTGGTGAAGCAGGGCTGCACCTCTCTGCCTCTCTCCTCTCTACCTCCCTCTTCCTCTTGATTTCTGGCTGTCTCTATTAAATAAATAAAGATGCTTTTTAAAAGAGGGGCCAGGCAGTGGCACACCTGGCTCAGCGTACATGTTATGGTGCGCAAAAAACCTGGGTTTGAGGCCCTGGTCCCCACCTGCAGGGGGAAAGCTTCAAGAGTGGTGAAGCAGGGTTGCAGGTGTCTCTCTGCCACTCTCCTTCTTTCTATCTCCCCCTTCCTTCTAGATTTCTGACTGTCTCTATCCAATGAATAAAGATAATTTTTAAGAAAAAATAATTAAAAAGAAAAGAAATAAAGCAAAAGCAAAACTAAAACCAAGTTTTTTTTTGTTTTTTTTTAAATCTATTAACTGGATAATGTTTCTTTCCTATCAATACAGCTCAATTTGGCTCTGAAATCAAACTCTGAAATATCTGCACTGTTTTTTTTTGGCATAGAGAGACATTGTAGCAGCAAGTGAATAAAGCAGACTCCAAGAAATACTGAAGTTTATCCATATTCTAAGAACTGTGTTAAAACACAAAACTGTTCTTCCAAAACAAGGTGAGAAGTAACACAGGCATTCGTTAGGGAACCAAGTAAGGTGTTGCTCCAGTTGTGTAATGTGCTATAGGTGAGGCAGGTAAAAGTAAGTTCAGTTGCCTTAACTGCAAAGCGAAGAAGAAAATGTCTATCTCTGTCATTTTATCTAGAATTGATGCAAAGAAAGATTGATGGGTAGTTTTAGGATGGCAAGAAACAAGGATTTCAGACACTACCTTTTTTTCTCTCTAGTCAAACAAGACTGGGATAGATGACATTGCTTATACCCTCACTGTATCTCAGTGAACAGTTTGGGCTCTATAATGGAGCACTGCAGGGCAGCCCAGGTGGTACAGATTTTTCTTATGAGGGCAATAGCTATGACTAAAAATCTAATAGCAATCAAAAGCAAGTCCCGAGGGGTGAATTCCTTTCCTTCAATATTGCTGAACAATAGCAGAGGCACTTTGGATGCTTGAAAGCTGATGAATGACTAAGGTTGCCGCAGCACTGAATAACTTTTCAAAGCCATTTATGGCATCAGAAAAAAAAATCAAGACATGTGATATGCAAGCCTAAAATGGCAGAGGCTTCAAAATAAACTTCAAAATAACGCACTGGTGTTACCTATTTTACTTTACTTATATTATACATGTGAGTAAAACTATCCAATAATTTCCTTTCACTCCTTTACTTAGTTTAACATGATCTCAAATTCCATCAATTTTTTGTCCCTTCTTCTGTCTCTTACACTCTATCAAAAAGAAAAAAAGAAAAAGGCCCTGGGTTTTAGCACATATAGGAGCACTCTGGCTTCTGGGGGAAGTAAATGGTGCAACAGTGCTGTGGTGCCTGCCCCTTTTATCTATCTACCCCCATCTGAAATAAGAAGAAAGAAAAAAAAAATCAAACACAGAGTAGTGCAATCTAATGGTGATTCAACATCACAAAAAGTAATTATAATTCCAATATATTTCCTAAAATTGATTACGTTATCTTAAGTTTCTAAACATTAAACTCTATTTCTCTATTTTCTTCTTTTTATATAAATTATATGACTACAAGTTAATAGGAGTGCACATAACCACCGAAAGACTGTGTCCCATCCTCCCCACCCCCCACCCCCACCAGTGATGCTGAGCATCCACCCTCACCCTCAACCCTAGATTTTTTCCTTGGTGCCCTACTCCAAACTTAGTCAGATCCTGCTTTGAGTTTCCCTTTCTGTTCTTCTTTCTCAACTTCTGTTGATGAGTGGGATCATCCCAACCGCATATTTTGTCTTTCTGACTTAATTTAATTTTCTAACTTAACATAATTCCTTCTAGCTCCATCCAAGATGGGTCAGAGAAGGTGGGTTCATTGTTCTTAATAGCTGCATAGTATTCCATTGTGTATATATATACTACAGCTTTCTCAGCCACTCATCTGTGTGTATATATACTACAATTTTCTCAGCCACTCATCTGTTGTTGGGCACCTGGGTTGCTTCCAGGTTTTAGCTATTAAGAATTGTGCTGCTATGAACATAGGTGTACACATATCTTTTTGGTTGGGTGTTATGGAGTCCTTGAGGTATATCCCTAGAAGAGGAATTACTGGGTCATATGGAAGGTCCATGTCTAGCCTTGTGAGAGTTCTCCAGACTGCTCTCCACAGAGGCTGGACCAATTTATATTCCCATCAGCAGTGCAGGAGGATTCCTCTGTCCCCACAGCCTCTCCGGGGGCTTTTGTCTTTTTTGATGCATGACATTCTTATAGGGGTGAGGTGATATCTCAATGTTGTCTTTGTTTGCATTTCTCTGACAGTGACTTGGAGCAATTTTTCATGTTTTTGTTAGCCTTTTTGGATCTCTTCTATAGTGAATGTTCTGTTCATTTCCTCTGCCCATTTTTGGATGGAGTCATTTGCTTTTTTTCTTGTTGCTAAATTTGCTGAACTCTTTGCATATGTTGGTTATTAGTCTCTTGTCTGATGTATGGCATGTGAAGATATTCTCCCTTTCTGTGAGGGGTCTCTTTATTTGGGTGATGATTTATTTAGCTGTGCATAAGCTTTTCAATTTGATATAGTACCATTGATTTGTTTTTGTTTTTGTTTTCCTTGCCATTGGGTTTGTATCATCAGATGTCCATGAGGTTTAGGTGGGAAAGTGTTCCACCAATGTTTTCTCTAAATATTTGATAGTTTCTGATCTAACTTCCTGGTCCTTGATCCATTTGGAGTTGACTTTTGTTTCTGGTGAGACAAAGTGATTAAGTTTCATTCTTCTGCATGTTTCAACCCAGTTTTCCCAGCACCATTTGTTGGAGAGACTCATCTTTCCCCACTTAACTGTCTGGGCCCCTTTGTCAAAGATTAGATGTCCATAGATTTGGGGTTTAGTTCTGGGCTTTCAATTCTATTCCACTGGTCTATTTTTGTTCCACTACCAGGATGTTTTGATGATGATGGCTTTATAATATAGTTTGAGATCTAGGCGTGTGATGCCTCCATTTCTGTTTCTTTCCTCAAGGTTGTTTTGGTGATTCTAGGTGTTTTCTGTTATCTTTCCAGATAAATGATTGTAATTTTTGTTCTATTCTCCTAAATAAGCTTGGTGGAACTTTGATGGGTATTGCATTAAATTTGTATATGGCTCTGGGGAGAATATTCATTTTGATAATATTAATTATTCCAATCCATGAGCACGGGATGTCTTTCTAGTTCTTGGTATCATTTTCTATTTCCTTGAATAGTGACTCATAGTTTTCAGTATACAAGTCTTTCACTTCTTTGGTTAGGTTTATTCCTAGGTATTTTATTGATTTTGCTGCAACAGTGAATGGTAGTGAATTCTGGATATCCTCTTCTTCAGATTTAGTATTTGCATAAAGAAATGCCAATGATTTTTATGCTGATTTTGTAGCCTAACACCTTGTTATATTGCCTAATAACTTCCAGTAGCTTTCTGTTGGATTCTTTTAAGTTTTTCTGTGTATACTATCATATCATCTGTAAAGAGTGAGAGCTTGACTTCTTCCCTTCTAATCTGTATTCCTTTGATTCCTTTCTCTTGCCTGATTGCTATGGTCGAAACTTCCAATACTATGTTGAAGAGTAATGGTGATAATGGACAGCCCTGTCTAGTCCCTCTATTTTCTCCTTATGTGAATTTCAAAGATGAGAGTTCAGGGCAAAGTGGCCTCAAAATTAATCAAAGCTGCACTTGAGAATTTAGCAAATTCCAGGTTTAAAGGAAAATAGTATTATGTCCTGCTAAAATATTAATATGCTGCTCAATGTGTAATTCCATCAGGATAATGCAAGATTTAAAGGTGTGGAATACAATAGAAAATTGACATCTACTACCATGCAGGTCCCCTGTGGACACAGGACCATATCCCTATCTCCCAAGTAGACAGCTTAAAATACTTATTTGTAGTAACATAACCATAGGAAACTAGGCTCACACCAATCAAGTCCTTGGGAGACTGACAGGTGCTATGCAGCCACTTTAAATTGACAGCAAGCCAGTATCTACTAAAGGATTATTTTAGATTGATGGTATTAGTGAGAGAATCTAATGGACTATGTAAACAATCTATTTGGCTGGATTTTCTAAATTATTAAATCATCAGAAAGCTAAGTGCTTGGACAATGTTAGTTCAACATTCTTCATCATGGAAGATGTATTCTGCTGTGTCCCAGATCCCCATGAGTGTTGTAACCAAAAAGACCCCGAGTCTAGTTATAAAAAGTTGTGTGAAGAAAAATGAGATATAATGTCTTATCTCTGCATTTGAAAGTTACATCTGACTTATTTCTAATATTGCTCCTATTAGTGATTAAATAATTTTTATAAGTTTATGAAATTACAAGACTATATAGCTTCTCATTGCACACATCACCAAAGTCCTGCGCCCCACCCCACCCCACTCTGATAGTCACACTGGTTCTCACAAAGTCTGAGAGATAATTCAGTCACTTTCTTAAGGCACGTTTAGGTGCTTTGATTACATAGTGCACATGTGATTACACATGTCTCACTACTTCTTGTAAAGTCAGAATGTACAATAGATATCATTAGGCACCTACTATGTGTCAGCTACTCTGCAAGATACTAAAGTTATAAAGCCTGGTAAGACATAATTGGCACAAAGAAAAGACATAATTGGCAGCGTAAAGAAGTTCATAGACTATGAGGAAGACACACACTTGGTAAAATAAACATGGTTCAAGAGAGGTTTACAGACGAATTCACAAATAAACTGAGATTTCACAGATGCATAAACAGGGATGAGTTTTCCAGGTTAAAAGAAGCATTACATATTTACTGGTCAGAACTCTTGTGGTTAAAAGTAGGATAAATATAACCAATAATTTTTACCTTGTGTCACTGTGCCCAATTAATTTCCTCCTTGATCTGAGAAAGACTATCAAAAAATTGAATAAAGAAACAAACAAACAAAAAAAACACTGGTTGAAGGCTTGTACTTTGGATGATCTGACAACCATTTTCTGGGAGACATTCTTTCAGATTTCATTAGGCCTTTCATAAGGGCCCTGGGCCCCTGACAGGAGAAAGCTGGTCAGTAGAGACTGCACAATGAAGGTCCTCCTTGAATTATAGTCCTTGTACTAAAAACATATTTCCAGTGATGTTTTTCTGCCATTTTCTGTATATGTAGTATATGATCACTGTATACTCCTTAAGTGTGTGTGCCCCCCTGTTCCCCACAAATCAACATTCATGGTTTTCACTGGAAAAATTTCCCTTATTTGTTAGACTGTTATGTCATGTTAGCTCAGCAAAAAATCCTGGATCCCCCTGAAAACCAGGAGATAGTTCACCTGGTAGAACATACATTTTACCATGTGCAAGAACCAGATTTGAGCTCCCAACTACCACACTGAAGTAGCCGCATAGGAGAAGCTTCATGAAGCAGTACGGTAGTATCTCTCTTCTCGTCTCTCCCTTCTCTGACTCTCACTATCTCTCCACAAATATCTACCTGGAGTGATGGAATTGTGTAGGTATGGAAGTCTACTGATCATCTTAGAGACAGAAATAAAAGTTTGACCCCCAACACACACACATACACACACACACACACTTTTTGAAGGTGTGTGTGTGTGTCTATGGTGACCACATTAGCTTCCCAACTTAAGTAGTGTCCTTGTCAGTAAAGTATTGTTTTTTCTACTCAGCTGTTTCTATGATTTGGGAGACAACAATAACTGATACAAACTAACTTGGGAGAAAAAAGTAATTCTTAGTTTACGAAAATAAAAGATCCATGGGGTGAACCATCATTCACTATTCAGGTGTTACTGAAACCAATTCCCATAAAATCAATGATTTCTAAATCTGCCTGTATTTCTATCCACTTTGATTTCATTTGCAGAAAGTTTGAACCCTCTTGATGGAAAAGAGATCAACTGTCAATGTCATATTTGCATGTCTTTAGAATCCTGTGGTCACTTAGAATATTAAAATATGGGAGTCAGACAGTAGCTCAGCAGGTTAAGCGCAGGTGGCACAAAGCTCAAGGACTGGAGGAAGGATCCCGGTTCGAGTCCCCAGCTCCCCACCTACAGGGGAGTCACTTCACAAGCGGTGACACAGGTCTGCAGGTGTCTATCTTTCTCTCACCCTCTCTGTCATTCCCTCCTCTCTCCATATCTCTCTGTCCTATCCAACAACAATGACATCAATAACTACAAATAATAAAACAAGGGCAACAAAAGGGAATAAATGAATAAATAAATATTTTAAAAGAATATTAAAATATATCTGTCACCAAACTTCTTTGAAATACAAGAAAGGAGTGAAGTCTGCTTTATACAGTATGCTTAAAAATAATCCTAAAGCAATATACATTGTGGTGAGTTAATCTTAACTGGTCAGTGGAATTATGGAAACAGAAAAGAGTTATTATGACACTGGAGTGAGGTGGTTCCCATAGGAAGAAATAATATTTTTAGAAAGATAAGTAGTATTTGCCTACAAATTTACAAAATCCTTGATACATATATTCTCACAGATATGGCCACAAAAAGATAACATTCAGAAAATAATGAAAAATTTGTCAAAAAAGGCAATTTGTTTTTAATGAAACTTATTAGTAGTAGTGTATTTGACACTATAGTCATTAATAGTTCACTGAAGAAAAGTCACTGAAGTACATCACTACATTGAATCCCCATAAATATATATAAAATATATGCTTCTGTTTTCATTTGACAGATGGGGAAAAAAAACTCAGAGAGTAAGTGATTAGTCCAAGTCCACAAGATGAGTAAATGAGAGTCAGGATCCAAGCTCTGATTGACTTCCAAGACTCAGATTCTTAATCCCTTTCCACTTAACACAGCAGTTTAGTTGAGCCTGTCACTGTGAAGAATTTTCTTTAAAATGGTAAATGTAAGAAATTCGGGTGTCTTCTACAAAGAAAATAAGATTTGAAGACTCCAGCATTGGTCCATACAGAGGTATGCTCCATGACTATCTAGATACTCAGATAGTTAATAAAGGCTAGAGTATCTTCAGAGGGCCAGGGGTGTTATAATTAAATTACTACATCTTGATTTAAAAGAGAAATCTCACTCAAGGCCAGATGACAATGCACCCAATAGAGGCATACTTTATCATTAGTGAGTTCAAAACTCTTGTCCCACTGACAGTAGGGAAGATTCCCACTGGCAGTAGGGAAGCAGTGGAACAGTACTGCAGGTATCTCTCCTGTCTATCTGTCCTTCTCTTTCTCACCAGAAGAGGCAATTTCTCTCTTGGGGATATATCCTAAGGACTCAAACACACCTATCCAAAAAGACTTATATATGTACACCTATGTTCATAGCAGCACAATTTGTAACAGCCAAAACCTGGAAGCAACCCAGGCAACAATCTTTCACTTTCAATGTGTTTCTTCCATCAGCACACTGATTTTTTTTTTTTTAGTCTCCAGGATCAAATAGTTGGAGTGCTTATTTAAAATGGCAGACATTTTCCATATCTTATGCTTAGCAACTTAGTCTTTTGCTTCAAAATGAGCAAAGTTAATTCCCCACATTGAGTATTTACTTACATTTTTCAATTCAAAGATTATTTGAAATGGTTTATTTATTCTAGATAGTCAAAACATTTTAGGTGGGAGCTGATTCATCACTGTAGCTTTAATTCATGATTACTTCAATATTGTTCTCAATCTTTTCCTCCTGCCTTCTTTTTAAAGATATCTCTTGTTTCTTATCATTCTGTTAACAAGTGAAAACTATTTCATTTTAATACTTTATTATTATATTTAGAAGCCACATTCATTTTCTTGTTCAGAGGGCTTAGAGAAGCATTCTTTGCACTGTGTGCTTTGCAAATTTTACATGTCCTTGCAGAAATGTCAGAGGGGAAACCAAGAAGCAGTCTATTGGGAATTGATACTTTGAGGGAAGGATTATAACAAAACTGTTCCTAAAATCAGTTGAGATGGACAGAGAGAATAAATGAATACAAAGGAAGACTACAGGGAGCCAACCCAAACAGAAAGGAGGAAAAAGAAAGGGAAGGTTTGAGGGAGACAAGAACACTCTGTTTTATAGTTTCTTAGATGGTTCGCCTGCTTGAGTTGCCCAGTAATTATTATAGAATACAGAATGGCGTGGTTGTTTGTTGTTTGTTTATTTTATTTTAACAGGAGCACTGCTCAGCTCTGGTTTATGGTGGTGCCATGGGTTGAGCATTTATCCACTGGTGACTCAGCCATGAAAAAACTGTCGTGTAAACAAACTTCTGTGCAATTTCCCTTGCTCTGGAGTGGATGTTTTGATTTTTCTATGTGTGGAATTGTTGCCAACAGAAGGAAAGTTAAAGAACATCAATATTTCCAAATAATTCCATTTAAAAACAAATCTGAATTATCAGCTTGGAGATGAAAAACACTTGTAAAGTATTATTTATCAGCTATCTAGAGTAAATAATCATCTTCTGCAACAATAGTTAATTATGTGTATTCATTAATATAAAATAGTTGTGGGAGGTAAGTGAGTATGGGGAATTAATAAAGAACTATAGAAATATAAAGTACAGGGCAGGTTATGCAAAAAGACTTTCATGTTTGAGGCTCTAAGGTCTCAGGTTCAATCCTCTGCACTACCATAAGTAAAAACTGAGCAATGCTCTCGTAAAGAACTTAAAAAGGTATATTTTCAGAATGGGAAGGAAAATTAAGGCTCAATATCAATCATGTTATTAATGGTCACTTTTTTTTGCCTTGGTAAGATTTTAATCAGAGAAAAATTATGAACATGTTTTAATTAGTAGTATGATGGAAAATATTATGTATAACATTTTATGTTATTCTCACTTTACTAGTCTGCAAGAGAAACACATTGAAATAAGCTTACTAATGCCTTAACATTCTATTTTTTATTTGTTTT
The DNA here is from genome assembly GCF_950295315.1 of Erinaceus europaeus. Classification (NCBI taxonomy): domain Eukaryota; kingdom Metazoa; phylum Chordata; class Mammalia; order Eulipotyphla; family Erinaceidae; genus Erinaceus; species Erinaceus europaeus. The sequence goes on along the minus strand of NC_080173.1, from coordinate 57,353,947 downwards.
GTTTTGTTGTTGTTGTTGTTGTTACCAAGTTTTTAGCTAGGGCTTGGTGCCAGCACTAGAAATCCACTGTCCCAGCAGTCACTTTTACCTTTTCTTCTTTTTTTCTTTTTGTTTCTTTCTCTTTTATTTGACAGACAGAAACTGAGATGGATGGAGTAGGGAGATAGAGAAGAAGAGAGACAGAGAGACACCTGCAGACCTGCTTCACTGCTCCTAAAGCTTCTCCCCTGAGGTGGGGAGCTCAAATTAGGTTCCTTTGTGTGATAGCGCTGCACTTAATCAGGTGCACCACTGCCCATCCCCTACCATACATTATTTTTTAATTAAATTTTATTGATTGTCCTTTAGTTTATAATACTGTAACATTTCAGTAGTACAGCCTTAAATCACCAATGAGTTTATTTACCTACTGTACCCACCAACAAAATTCCAGAGTCATCACATTATCAAGATGATTTCTCTCCCCCATAGCAACTAGTTACTAGTACCTAGCAACTTTCCCTCTGGCTACTACCATATTGTTTAAAGAGGACTGCTATTAACCTCTAAAGCGTCCCTATCTCCACTACCACTGGTCGCTTTCATAAATAACAATGTCTTGTGGGCTGGCTCAGGACCTTGGCTCTACCATAAAGTAATGAAGGTAGGGATAGCCCCAGTCTCTGAAGGGAGGCTGGGGGTATCCTACCCTGCCACTTGAAAAAGACTGGTCCTGAAACAAGCCTGCAATGCTCCTTAGATGTGACCATGAGCTATAAGCTCAGACCAACAGAGACTTAGAGGTTACACAGGCTCTGGCACTAAATATAAATATGCTTTTACATATGGGCCCTGGAACAGGAGAATAGTTCATTTTAGCCACAGATTTATAAAAAAAAAATGTGCAGACCATAAAGCTAAGTAATTTCATGCTTCAAGGCCTTGACATTACTCAGGTATTTTCCAAGACTCTAGGTGGTTATTTTTGTTTACTTTGTTAAGATATATTTGTTATTATAATTAAAATCACTCCTTCTCTGGGACTGGGTGGTATTATAAAAATTTGAGAGAACACATTACAAAGAGTATGGATCCAAGTTCAAGCCCCCAGTGCCCACCTACAGAGAAGAGCTTCATGAGTAATGAAACAGAGTGGTGTAGGTGTCTCTTTTTGTCTCTCCCTTTCCATCCCCTCTTCTCTCAATTTCTCTCTATCCTATCAAAAGTAAATAAATAAATTTTTAAAAGATTTCTTCACATCAGTTGGTTTTTCTTCACAATCCCCATTGTGACAATTGATAATAATATAGTCATAAGTCTTTTTGGAGCCCAGTAAATGAGAAGCTGAATTGAGAGGCACATTTATTTATTTTCCATCTAGTGCGTTATAGTTAAGTGTTTCAGAGTCAGATCTGTGTTTACTTAAATTACTACCATTCACGCCCCCCCCCCCATAGGACCTTGCCCTCAACTTGGATCAATGATAGAGAATGTTCCATCCTCTGAAGGTAGGCTGGACAACATACTCTATGCTACACCTGAGGAAGATGGGTCCTGAAATTGGGGCAGCTTGGAATATTCCTACTCATGACTACAGAATAGAAGCTCAAATCTACAGGAATGCAGAGGTCACATAGTCTCCTAAACTGAATATGGGCCCCAGATCAGATCAAATTGATGGTGTTTATATTCAACAATATTTATACATCTTTCCCATAATTAGGAGCTACTCTCTTCCCTGATCCAATTCTCTGGTCCTTTTTCCAGCCATGACATCATCTCCCCAACAATAACTTGGGTCCACCTACTTATCAGGTTTCAGGCTCAGGGGGAAAAAAAAAAACCCTAGTATGTCATGGCCCCTTTGGAATATAACTAAAATAAGCCTACCAGCTATCTACAAAACTGAGATAACCCCCCCCCCCAACTCTTCATCTGCACTATTCCAGCCTTTAGGTTCATAATTAGTCAAAAATTTGTCTGGCTTTATATGTTAACTCTCTTTTCAGCCACCAGGTTCCAGATGCTACCATGATGCCAACCAGACTTCCCTGGACAGACAATCCCACCAATGTGTCCTGGAGCCCCACTTCCCCAGAGCCCCACCTCGCCAGGGAAAGAGAGAGACAGACTGGGAGTATCGATCAACCTGTCAACTCCCATGTTCAGCAGGGAAGCAATGACAGAAGCCAGACCTTCCACCTTCTGCATCCCATAATGACCTTGGGTCCATAGTCCCAGAGGGATAAAGAATAGGGAAACTATCAGGGTAGGGGATGGGATACAGAGTTCTGGTGGTGGGAATTGTGTGGAGTTTTACCCTCTTATCCTATGGTTTTTGTCAGTGTCTCCTTTTTATAAATAATAATAAAAAAATACTACCAGACATCTCAAGCTAACTCTAGCTTTCAAGAATCCTGTTCCTACTAACTGTAAAGATTCAATATGACATAATATGAACAACAGGGTAAGAAGTGTTATTGCAATCTGAAGCTGTATTTTAGATTTCTATAGTGGTTATGAGCAACAAGATAGAAACTAAGTTTAAAATTTTACGTAACCAGATTAGCCTGTGCAGATTTATTCCAAATTTTACATGTGTAAAATTATAAGCCACAGATTTGTTTCTTAATATATATTCAAAATTGAATTTTTCTCCTGTTATGAATATACTAATAATTCAACTTATAAATATATTTAGCATTAATGCAAAAGTAGAATTCATTAGAAGTTAGGTATTATGCAGGACATATATGAGCCTCATGCTCATGCTCAGAAATACAAAATAAAAAGAGAGAGAATGTATAAGTGGGAATTTACATGTTTTATGCATGCTTAGTGTCAACATTTTGGTTGTTTAGAATAAAGGTCAAACTTCAAGTTCAGAAACTACATGAAAGATTTTAAAGAAGAGAGTGTGGTGGTACACCTAATTAAGCATGCACATTACCATGCCTAAGGACCACGCTTTGAGGCCCACAGGGCGAAAGCTTCACAAACAAGGAAGAAGGTCTGCAGGTGTCTCTCTCCCTCCTCTCAATCTCCCTCTTTCCTCACATTTCTATTTGTCCTACGAAATAAAAAGAAAAGAAAAATAGTGCCAGGAGTGGTACATTCCTTGTGTAGGCACCGAGCCCCAGTAAGAACCCTGGTAGCAATTTTTAAAAAAAATTATATATATATATAAAATCATTGTTTCATGAGGTGAAGATTTTGAGAATATGTGGTCATAATTGTTGAAATTAAAAATGTTGTGTGGTGTGTCATCAAGAAATTAATGAGTGGACCGTGAGGTGGCACAGTGGATAAAGCATTGGACCCTCAAGCATGAGGTCCCGAGTTTAATCCCCAGCAGCACATGTACAGAATGATGCCTGGTTCTTTCTCTCTCTCCTGCTACCTTTCTCATTAACAAATAAATAAAATGTTTTTTAAAAAGAAACTAATGAATGAACCTAAGTTACTTCCCTATGTTTTGTGATACTTATGTTTAAGAGCTTTATTAAATGTGTGATTTTTTTTAGTTTTTTTTTCATTTTATATATAATTACTTATACTTCATTTATACTCATGAATCTGTATTTTTATTCAAATACAGATATTCCAAGTTGAATAGCTTCTGGTCCCTTATAGATGTGTGCCTATCACTGGAAGTAACTTCTATAGATGGGACTTTTATAATATAACAAATATTTTTTTTGCTTGTAGAGCAGAACTGTTGTCCTTTTTAGTGAACATGAAAAACAAGTTGTTGTTTTTTTTCTTCCAGAAATTTAATAGTAATTAGTTCTAGAAAAATCTGATTATAGACATAGTCTATTCATGGAGTAAAGGAGAAAAACTACATAATTATCTCAATTCATTTAAAATATATATGCATATCTGAGATAATTATGACAGAAAAACTCACATAAAACTGAAATTGGAAAAGATTGTTCTTAACCTGATAGTGTTTTGACAATAATCCACTTGAGGTGAAATTGAATCCGTCACATTAAAATGAGAAATGAAATTTTAAAAAATCTCCACTATACTGTTAACTAAAGCAAAAAGACAACAAAGGAACAAAGTTCAGGGTTAGTGCAGCAGTTTTTTCATGCCTGTAGTCTCAGAGAGCCCAGGTTCAGTCCCCAGCTCGTCCACATGCCACAACTGAGCAATGCTCTAGCATGTCATCTTCTCTCTTTCTCCATCTCTCTCTCTCTCTTTATTAAACATGCCCTTAAAAATAACTTATAGGTGGAGTCAGGAGGAAGGTCAGCAGGTTAAGAGCACGTGGCACAAAGTGCAAGGACCAGAGTAAGGATCCCGGTTTGAGCCCCTGACTCCCCACCTGCAGGGGAGTCGCTTCACAGGCGGTGAAGTAGGTCTGCAATTGTCTATCTTTTTCTCCCCCTCTCTGTCTTCCTCTCCTCTCTCCATTTTCCTCTGTCCTATCTAACAATGACGACATCAATAACAACAATAATAACTATAACAACAATAAAAAGGGCAACAAAAGGGAAAATAAATATTAAAAAGTTTAAATAATAATAATGATTTATATAGAAAAGATGACACAATAGGAACGAGATGGCAGTGCACCCAGTAGAGTTCACTGCAATAGTAGCAAGGACCTGGGTTCAAATCCCCAACTCCTCCCTGCAGGGTGTGAAGTTTCATAAGCAGCGAAGCAGTGCTATAGGTATCTTTCTCTTTCTCTCCTTCTCTGTCTTCCCCCTTCCCTCTAAGTTTCTCCATCTCTATCCATAAATTAGTTAATTTAATTTAATTTTTAAAAAGAAGATATAACAGCAAGGAGAAAAACATATTTAAAGGAAAACTTTTGGGGGCCCAGTTAAGCATACATGTAACAATGACAAAGAATCTGGGTTCAAGTCCCCAGTCTCACCTGCAGGGAGGGGGAAAGCTTCATGATGGGTGAAGCCGTGCTGCAGGTTTCTCTCTCTCTTCTTCTCTAACTCCATTTTCTATTTTAATTTCTGTCTCAATCCAACACATAATAAGCAAATAAATAAAATTTTAAAAAAGTTTTCATAATCCACAAATTAGTTGCTTATTTTACTGAGGAATGAAATGCAAGCTATAGGAAACTGTTAATTGTAGTAAGCAAGACTGATGCACTGAATATACAAACATTAATTATATCTCCATGTACTAGAAACAATTAAGAAAGTGTAATAATTGTTTTTAAAAATCACATGCACATCAGAAATAGAATTTATCACATAGCCAGAAATAAATCTATCAAAAAAGGCCCAAGGCCTATAAGGAGGAAATAAATAATGTCTTTATTGAATGATATAAAAATTCCTAAATAAATGAAGAGCAATACTTTTGGTCATGGATGGAAAGAATCAATTTCATAAAGGTGCCAATTCCCTCTAAATTAATCTATAAATTTAATGAATTCCTATCATATTCCTATCACTGTTTTTTATAGACTGTGACAAGATGATCTGAAAATACATATGAAAGAAGGGACAGCCAAGTTAATTTCAAAGAATAAGGAGGAACAATTTAACCTATTGCATAACAAGACTTAGAAAGTTAGAATAATGGAGAGATTATTCATCGAAAGATAAATGAGCAGGGCTTTAAAATATAATAGTAGGGAGTCAGGCGGTAGCGCAACAGGTTAAGAACATGTGGCACAAAGCCCAAGGACCGAAGTAAGGATCCCGGTTTGAGCCCCCAGCTCCCTACCTGCAAGGGGGTCACTTCACAATCGGTGAAACAGGTCTGAAGGTGTCTCTCTTTCTCTCCCCCTCTTTGTCTTCCCCTCCACTCTCCATTTCTCTCTGTCCTATCTATCAATGACAATATCAATAGCAACAATAAAAAGGGGGCAACAAAAAGGGAAAATAAATAAATATTAAAAAATAAAATAAAATAAGATATAATAGTAATTCCAGTTCTTGACAAAGATGCCATGAGACAATTCAGCAAGATGGGCTATATCACAGTGATATCACTAAGATCCATGAAGAAGAAAATAAAAAGCAATTTCTATAGTTTAAACCACTAGTTATCAGTGAAGTTGATTTTCATATGAGCGGGTCACTTGGCAATGTAAGGATAATTTTTATTTGCAACAAATAGAGGAGAAGATGCTAGATAAATTTAGTTGGCAAATACCAGAGATTCCACTGAACATCCTACAAAAGTAAACATCTTATACCCCCAACAAAGAATTATTCACCCCAAAGAATATCAACAATGTCATCACTTCTTTTAGCGTTTGCCCTTCTTCCGCAGCCAGTCAACAGCGTCAGGTTGAGCCTGATGTAAAGTTTCAAGACCTCCTTTGAATCTGGAGAGGTGGCAGTCGTTGACTATGTGGGTCATAGTCTGTCTGTAGCCGCAGGGGCAGTTCGGGTCGTCTCTGGCTCCCCAGCGATGGAACATAGCGGCGCACTGGCCATGGCCTGTTCGATAGCAATTGAGGAGGGCCCAATCATAACATGCTAGGTCAAAGCCGGGTTGACGCTTGCAGGGGTCTGTGATGAGGTGTTTGTTCTTTACCTCAGCTGACTGCCAACTCTGTTTCCAAGAGACTGGAACAGAGAAGTTCAGTGTAGGCGTAGGGGACCAGATTGGGTGACGAGACGTCAAGCGTTGGACAGGATGGGCGAAGATAGCCGTGTATATTGGCAGGTCCGGTGGAGCGTAGACGTGGGAAATGAACTTAGATGATGCCGCATCCCGACGAATATCTGGCGGGGCGATGTTGCTAAGAACTGGCAGCCATGGAACCGGGGTGGAACGGATGGTTCCAGAAATTATCCTCATAGAGGAATATAATTTGGAGTCGACCAAGTGGACATGGGGGCTACGGAACCATACTGGGGCACAGTATTCTGCAGTGGAATAGCATAATGCCAGAGATGATGATCGATCGTAGTGTGGAAGCTCTTGCGCCCCATGAGGAGCTGGCCAGTCTTGCAATGATGTTATTCCTCGCGCCCACCTTTGCTACAGTTTTTATGAGATGTTCATGAAATGACAGAGTGCAATCGAGAGTAACGCCAAGATAGACTGGCTGGGCTTCATGCCGGATTCTCGTATCGTCAAGCTGCACATTAAGCTCACGCGAGGCCGAGGCATGGTATAGATGGAAAACAGATGATACCATTTTTGCAGTGCTAGGGATTAGTTGCCATTTTTTACAGTAATCAGATATCAGAGACATGTCTTTCGTGAGTGTTTCCTCGAGGATGTCAAACTTGGATGCCTGAGTTGCACAGCAGATGTCATCGGAGTAGATGAACTTCCTTGAAGAAGTTTCATCACTAAGAAACCAAATTGAACCCACTGGTTCTGTGATCTATGTTTCAGTATTTTGGAGGAAAGGTCCGCTGTCCCCAACAAACAATTCCTTAGATAATAGGTGAGTTCTTACAATCCAACTCAGTGCTGACATTATCTATCTCTCTCCCTCTCTCTCTCTCTCTCCCCATAGCCCATGCACAAGTCGAGGTTGTTAATTAGTCTTCTCAATGACTGTTTATAAATAAGAGGTTCCCAGGACCCCCAACTGGGGTCTGACTGATTTGCTAGAAGCCCATATGGTTTGGAGAAGTATTTTAGTTCTAGACTTGTTTACTAGACTACTTAACGGATATATAGTTCAGGAACAGTCAGACGGAAGAGTTGCATATGGTAAGATATGTGAGCAGGGGCATGGAACTTCCATGTCCTCATGGCAAGATACTCTTCCAGTCTCTCTATCTAGTGATCATATCACTGAAACCTGCTCATTCTAGTTTTTTTACAGAGGCGTCATTACATAGATATGGTCAACTCACTGGCATTTGTTGAATGAATTGAATCTCCAGTCCTTCTCCAGTACCTCTGATCTTCCATGACTGAGAGTTCCAGTGCTCAGTTCAATCCTATGTTTGGTCCAGAAGTCATCCTATTAATATAAGAGAAACTTTTTAAAAAATATTTATTTAATATATTTATTCCCTTTTGTTGCCCTTGTTGTTTTATTGTTGTAGTTATTGTTGTCATTGTTGTTGGATAGGACAGAGAGAAATGGAGAGAGGAGGGGGAAGACAGAGAGAGGGAGAGACCTGCTTCACCACTTGTGAAGTGACTCCCCTGCAGGTAGGGAGCCAGGGCTTGAACCAGGATCCTTTGGCCAGTCCTTGTGCTTTGCGCCACCTGAGCTTAACCTGCTGCACTACAGCTTGACTCCCTAAGAGAAACCTTTATCACTCTACATTTAGCACAATGGAGGAATTCTAAGTTAGAAAGTATGAACAACAACAAAAATACATGTATATATGGTTATATGAAACACACATACACACACACGACACTATAATACTGCATCTGTTCAAATTGGAACAGGCTTCCCACCCTAGTAACTACATAGTTTACCTCTATCCCTATTCAAATCTGTTCAGATGTTACTGTCTCAATAAAAACTGATTCGTTATTTTAAATGACCATTTATTTCATAATGAGTGCTGCATGGAACTAAATACCTGTAATCTTATAATCTTGTAAACCACTATTAAAACATGAACTCATTTTGAGGATTTTTTTAGATATTCTTAATTACTCTGTTTATTTTATTTGATAAGATAGAGAAATTGAGAGGGAAGGGGAGGGAGAGAGACAGACAGACAGACAGATAGACAAACAGACAGACAGAGACTGACTCAAAGCACTGTTTCACTGCTCATGCTGGTGACTGGGAGCTTGACTCTGGGTCCTTGTGCATAGTATCATGTGTACTGAACCATATGTGTCACCACCCAGCACCTTACTGATACAAGTTTTAAGTAAATAAAAAACACACTTATCACCTCAACTTTTTTTTACTATTCCCTCACTCTTTGTTAAACACTTATCATCTAACATCCAATAAAGTTATCTCATTTATTATTCATCTATTCCAAACACCTAAAATAGTGCTTATCGCACAACAGGGAATCAATAAATATTTACTTAATATATAAGTGAACAATCTTACATGCTAATTAATGTGAAAAGTCTTAGTTTCATTCATAAACTGCTATTGAAGAGTGTCAGTTTGAGGAGGAATTAAATTCTATCAAATACATTTGGAATTATACACACCAGGCAAATGAATGTAAAATGGTAGGGTAAATTATCACAGAAATTATTTTCTCGGGGCCAGACGGTGGCACACTTGGTTTAGCATGCATATTACAGTGCGCAAGGATCCAGGTTCAAGCCCCTGGTCCCCACCTGCAGCGGGAAAGCTTCACAAGTAGTAAAGCAGGGCTGCAGGTGTCTCTCTGTCTCTCTCCCTCTCTATCATCCCCTCTCAATTTCTCTCTGTCTCTATACAATAGTAAATAAATAAAACACTAAAAAATTTAAAATAAAGCATTTTCTCCAATATTTAATCAAATAAGTCAAGAAAAGAATCAATTTATTTTGATGAATGATAAAAATTTATGAACTTCAAAAACATCCAACTAAAGAAAGGAGATGAAGATTGAGAACAAGGAAACTGTTGTCTCTCTTATAAAAGAAAATTTTATGAAAGATGCTATTAGCAGCAAAAGACAATTATAAAAAAAAGGTTCATAACAGATCTAGAGATGCCTGATAAGTTGAATGGCCATTAAAGAGTGTGGTATATGTTATAGATCTGCCACCCAGATCATTAAGAAGGAGGACATTTTTCTTACAGTGGTCATGAGTACTGTTGGAAGACTGTCTTCAGGTATTGTCCATTTTGGGGAGCTGACTCAGCTGAAGAAAACTTTGTGCCCAGTCAGTTTTCTTTTAGGTAAAGTCCACATCCATTGACTGATAACAAACAAAGAAACAAACAAATTCTGGTGTTCTTGCCTCAGTTTGGGGCAACATTGAAGAGTCATCCCAAACTCCATAGACCAACCCCCCACAACTGGGGCAACTTAAACCTTCTGTAGGACAGCACCACAGTTTCTTCTGTTCAGTCTTGTTCCTCCCCACCTCCTGTTATGCTTTCAGAACACTCTGTAATAAACATTCTGTTCGTGATTCAGAGTCACAGTCAGTGCCTGAGAAACCTATACTGCAAACATCAAGAGACCATAGATCATATAACTGCGCGATGTATAGTTCTATATCATAGCCTAAGTGAGGATTGACAGAAAAGGAGGGAAAATGTACCATGTAAGGATAGTGAACATTCTGAATTTATAGTAGATGAACAGTAAAGATCTGCAAGTTGTGATTTTAGAAAATACAAAACTTGCGGGAGCTGGGCAGTGGTGCAGCGGGTTAAGCACACATGGCCAGCATAGGACCCCAGTTTGAGCCCCCAGCTCCCCACCTGCAGGGGGTTTGCTTCACTATCTTTATCTTCCCCTCTCTGTCTTCCACTCTTCTCTCCATTTCTCTCTGTCCTATCCAACAATGACAGCAATAACAACAACAATAAAGAACAAGGGCAACAAAAGTGGAAAAAATAATTTAAAAATTATAAAAGAAATATAAAACTTGCAAAGCATGCTGGCAAGGGTTTAGTAGGCATGGATATTAAGATGTGTAGAATTAATCCTACCTTATACCTCCATTATTATCTTTTAATCAGACTCACTGTATCGAATATCTATTGATAACAGATTTGGAGAACAAGGACAAGCAATAATTTAAAAAACTAAACTACTGAAGAAAAGTTAAAAATCTGTTGTAAAGTTGGCAGCTACCTCCTCCAAGGTTAAGGATGAATAATTAAGTAAACTATATCCACATTCTAACATGTATATTTAACATATATGTAGTTTGTTTATTTATTTATTTATTTATTTTTGCCTCTAGTGTTATTGCTGGGGCTCAGTGCCTGTACCACGAATCCAGTGTTCCTGAAGGCTTTTTTTTTTTTTTAAAGGAAGCTTGCTTTATTTTGATTCTAATTTAAGGTTTATTCCCTATCTTTTGTCAGATTTTCCTTGTTTTTTTTTTAATTTTTATTTATAAAAAGGAAACACTGACAAAAACCATAGGATAAGAGGGATACAACTCCCCACGATTCCCACCACCAGAACTCTGTATCCCATCCCCTCCCTTGATAGCTTCCCTATTCTTTATCCCTCTGGAAGTATGGACCCAGGGACATAATGGGGTGCAGAAGGTGGAAGGTCTGGCTTCTGTTATTGCTTCCCCGCTGAGCATGGGCATTGGCAGGTCGATCCATACTTCCAGCCTGTCTCTCTCTTTTACTAGTGGGGTGGGGCTCTGAGGAATTGGAGCTCCAGGACACACTGGTGGGGTCCTCTGCCCAGGGAAATCAGGTTGGCATCATGATATCATCTGGAACCTGGTGGCTGAAAAAAGAATTAACATATAGAGCCAAACAAACTGTTGACTAATCATGAACCTAAAGGCTGGAATATTTCAGATGAAGATTTGGAGTCTCCATTTATAGATAGTTAGTAGGCCTATTTTAGTTATATTCCAAAGGGCCCATGCCTATACTAGTTTTTTCCTTAGCCTGACATCTGATATGCAGGGGGACCCAAATTATTGTCTGGGGAGACGATGTCATGGCTATTTTTTTCCCTTTTGTTACCCTTGTTTTATTGTCCTTGTGGTTATTATTGTTGTTGTTGTTATTGATGTTGTTGAATAGGACAGAGAGAAATGGAAAGAGGAGAGGAAGACAGAGAGGGGGAGGGAAAGACAGACACCTGCAGACCTGTTTCACTGCTTGTGAAGTGACTCCCCTGCAGGGGGGAGCTGGGGGCTCGAACCAGGATCCTTTGGCCAGTCCTTGTGCTTTGTTCCATGTGTGCTTAACCCACTGCACTACCACCCAACCCCGTTAATTCATTTATTTAGTAAACACAATGGCTAGTGAAGGGATAACTTTAAATTTTACTTACTAGTAATATGTCTTGTTGTGTTATATTGTGATGTGTTGTTTTGTGTTTTTAAAAAGATTGCTGCAGAGGTCACATAGCTTCCTAAGCTGAATATGGGTCCCAGATCAGATCAAATCAGTGGGTTTTACAGTCAATGATATTTATACACTTTTCCCATAGTTGGGAGCTACTCTCTTCCCTGATCCAGCTTTCTAGCCCTTTTTCCAGCTGTGACATCATACCCCGCCCCCTGCTTGCGAACAATAACTTGGACTTGGGTCTACCTGCATATCAGATGTCAGGTTCAGAAAAAAAAAAAAAGAATAAAGTCATGGGCCCTTTGGAATATAACTAAAATAGGCCTACTAGCTATCTATAAATGGAGACACCAAATCTTTATCTGAAATATTCCAGCCTTTAGGTTCATGATTAATCAACAATTTGTTTGGCTTTATAAGTTAACTGTTCTTTCAGTAACCAGATCCAGATGCTACCATGATGCCAACCTGATTCCCCTGGGCAGATGACCCCACCAATGTGTTCTGCTTCCCCAGAGCCCCTCCCCACTAGTGAAAGAAAGAAAAAGGCTGGGAGTATGGATCGATGTGCTAACACCCATGTTCAGCCGGGAAGCAATTACAGAAGCCAGACCTTCCACCTTCTGCACCCCATAATGTCCCTGTGTCCATACTCCCAGAGGGACAGAGAATAGGAAAGCTACCAAGGGAAGGGATGGGATACGGAGTTCTGGTGGTGGGAATTGTGCGGATTTATACCCCTCTTATCCTGTGTTTTTTGTGTTTTCTTTTTTATAAATAAAAATCTTTAAAAAGAGAGAGAGCTCTGCTCAGCTTTGGCATTTGGTGGTAAGAGGGATAGAGTCTGGGATCTTAGAGTCTCAGGCATGAAAGTCTTTTACAGGAACTTTTTAGCATATGACTGGCTCTGAAGGCTTAGAATCTAGCACATAAGTGGAAAAAATGAGATTACACTAAAAGTAGGATGGAACTAATATGGGGAGATTATTTTAGAAATAATTTGAGTAACTAACCTCTTCCCCCAACCCATTTGGCACAGGGGTGTTGATTTGAGAGATATTATTCTTTTCCTCCTTGGCCAATGGTTTTCTCTTTATGTTTCTTTGTAATAAAGTTTTACTTTGTTTCCCTTAAAATATTTTTTTTGCTTTAACAGTACGTCATCTCTTTGCCAAAAATCTATCTTTGATTTGGAAAAAATCAAAATGAAATATGCATGCCAATGGTTTGAAGGTCATGTATTTGGGGCAAGTTCCCACTGGAGTTCAAGATGTGCAATTTAACAAGCAACTAAACGCAGGACATTAGAGGGACTTAATCCTCTTATAGTTATTGTGTATTTTTCATTGGATTCTGCAACTCTCTAAATTCTTGTATCTCTAGAAATGTATTGCTGCTGCTGCTGATACTTTACTCTTAAATAAATTCTTGTCTATGAAAACATCAGTTAATGTCACGAGGAAGTCCTTAGATGGATAGCAATTGGGAAGGTGAAAAGGATCACTGCTGACATAAGAAAAAAAAAAGTTCAGTCACAGATATTTAACTGTACTGCCAAGATTAAAAATGAGCTAAATATGGAACTGAATATGAAAATTACTTCCTGTGCAAGAACTTCTATGACAGAAAAGTAGAAGAATAAAGGAGATAAGAGTTCTATTCCATAACCTAACTCATCAGTGTTCTAACTTCTCATGAGATTTTCCAGACTGTTTATTTTGAAAATATAGATTTGATGGTTATCGTTTAAAAAGTATGTATTTATTGTTCCAATAAGTAAATATAACAAAAATCAAAAACAAAATCAAGGTTAGATTGACATGCTTTCAGCAGTTGTAGCATGGATCCTGCTTGCAATTTTTTCACCTTTTGTGGAAACATTTTTTTATCAATTGTTTTACGTTTTTCTTTTTTTTTAATTGTTGTAGTTATTATTGTTGTTATTAATGTCATCATTGTTGAATAGGACACAGAGAAATGGAGAGAGGAGGGGAAGACAGATAGGAGGAGAGAAAGAAAGATACCTGCAGACCTGCCTCACCACTTATGAAGTGACTCCCCTGCAGATGGGGAGCTGGGGCCTAGAACCAGGATCCTTAGGCTGGTCCTTGTGCTGGTCGCCACATGTGCTTAACCTGCTGCACTACTGCCCGACTCCTGCTATGTTTTTCTTAAATCAATGTAATGTATAAATAAAAAGACAAAGATAATACTGTAAGGTACCTAGAATTTAGTATATTAGCTACCTATACAAATTTTTCCCAATGCCTAAAATTTGGCTTAGTGCCATCAGACAAACAATACTATTTTATGTTCTAAAATGACATCAAGTGCATAATTTTAATGCAAATCTAACTGATAGACATAATAAAAATGTTTTACTGTTTCTAATAATTCCTTATTATAATAGGGAAATTTTTAAATAAAGTATAAATTATTTAACAACGCATCATAAGAAATATGAAACTGTGAATTGGTAGCAAGAGTCAAAAGCAGAATAAAAAACTATAAGAAAAATATCCATCTTACACAGATGAGTAATAGAAATGAGGTAATATGTAAAAATTTAATTAGGCTAACTTTGTATTTTATTTTGTCTTGTTTTAACTTATATTATTTGAGATACAGATAGAGAGACAAAGAGAGTGATTGAAAGAGACCACAGCACTAAGGCTTTCTTCAATGAAGTGGGGACCAGATTTGAACCTGGGTCTAATACAAGGCATAGCAGTGCATTATCCAAGTGAGCTATTTTATTGACTCCAACCAAAATAACTTTAAAGCCTTAGATTCACAAAAGAAGTTGCAAAGTAAGCCTATAAGAAGCAACTTTATAGAAAGAATTAGATTCATATTTATAAGAAAACAAAAGCATTTTTTAAATATTTATTTATTCCCTTTTGTTGCCCTTGTTTCATTGTTGTAGTTATTATTGTTGTTACTGATGTCTTCGTTGTTGGATAGGACAGAGAGAAATGGAGAGAGGAGGGGAAGACAGAGAGGGGGAGAGAAAGACACCTGCAGACCTGCTTCACTGCCTGCGAAGGGACTTTCCTGCAGGTGGGGAGCCGGGGGCTCGAACTGGGATCCTTACTCCAGTCCTTGCGCTTTGCGCCAAGTGCGCTTAACCCACTGCACTACCGCCTGACTCCCTCAAAAGCCTTTTCTTGTCTGAGAAAAA
This sequence comes from Erinaceus europaeus, assembly GCF_950295315.1. NCBI lineage: Eukaryota > Metazoa > Chordata > Mammalia > Eulipotyphla > Erinaceidae > Erinaceus > Erinaceus europaeus. Next base: position 57,338,912 of record NC_080173.1, on the reverse strand, counting down.
GGGGGCAGAGGATAAAGGATCAGAGGAGAGAGTGAAGACGCAAGCTTCAGAATAACAAGGGAATATCAGCATTTGTAGAATTCTGACACTTAAAAATGCAAAAAGCCTATTAATCAGTTAGAAAAAAAGAATGTCTGTGGGATGGCAGGATGGCTCACCAGGAAGTGTGCCTGCTTTTTCATGCCTACATATAAGTTCTATCACAGCCCTAGACAAAGCTTGGAAGCTCTCTTTTCATCTGCCTTTCTGTCTAAAAAACGTTGTCAAGAGACCCAGTGGTAACAGAAAAAAAAAGTGTGATTATAAATATTTTATTGTTTCCAAATTTTTAGTAAATCCAGATAAGGTGTTTACATAAATACATGTGTGCATGCCTGTGAGCGTGCATGTCTATGTGTATGTGTGTAATGAAGAAAGGAGTGAAATCTACATGTGGTCTTATGTGATGAAGATGGTAGAACAGGAATTCATATCAAAGGTGAACTTGGTTCTAGAAATTTGCAAACTTCTTGGGGAGTCTTGAAATTTTCACATATTCTGCAGGATGTAACTAGTTGGAGGGTGTAACTAGTTTTGTTGAGCTGTTAGCTTTCCCTCCTGTTAACATTTGAAGTTTAGAGTGGAGCATCTGCTATTACATTCTATAATCTAAAATTCTGTAATACCAGTTCCTATTAAATATAACTCCTTAAGGACTTGACTTAACTTCATCATGCCTCTTTTCTTAAGGTCAGGAATCTAATAATGCTGATTCAAAGTTTAATTCAAACCAGTAAGAGAAATCCCTCTCTCTGCCACAGCTCCCACGACTACATCAAAATACTAACTACTTTAATTAGATCTAAATTAATTTAAGTCACCCACCCAACTTTGGAACCTCATAACCTGACACAGTTCTGGTCATTCTATTAAGCAATATCCACTCCAGTTTTCTACAAATCTTTTTCACACACACACACACACACACACACACACACACACACACACACACACAGAGATGGAATGAAAAGCACACCTTGTCATCAATACAAAGGATTTCTCTAAAGAATCCCTCCAACAGAGGGATAAAGAATGGGAAAGCTATTGGGGATGGGGATGGGATATAGAGATTGGTTGGCGGGAATTGTGTGGAGTTGTACCCCTCCTAGCCTATGGTTTTGTTAATGTCTCATTTCTTAAATAAATAAATAAATAAATAAATATTCCCTCCAACCAACATAAATCACAACTGGAGATTTTCTCTGTGTCTCCCACTCTCCAGTCTGTTCCTCCTCTTGGGACATTTGTTGCTTACTGAATATTTCACTTTTATTTGCAAATCTTCTTCAACTTTTAGAAAATTTTCATCATCTTACTGTTGACATCTTACTATCTGTTATTTTCTTCCTGTTACTGAAAGGCAGTTTCCTTTTCAAAAAAAATCTTTTAGAAATGGATTTACAGCTGTTTCATCATGAAAGCAGATTCATAAAGTTGAGCAAAGGGTGATAATTTATCTTACACCTCTCTACATCTCTTCTCAGTGAAGAAATTACTATAAAGTAGTGAACATAAAATAACCCAAATGGGGCCAGGTGGTGGCACACCTGGTTGAGTGCACATGTTACAGTGCACAAGAACCCAGGTTCCAGCCCCCAGTCCCCACCTGCAGAGGGAAAGCTTTGCAAATGGTAAAGCAGTGCTGCAGGTGTCTCTCTGTCTCTCTCCCTCTCTATCACCCCCTTCCCTCTCAATTTCTGGCTGTCTCTATCCAATAAATAAATAAAGGTAAAAAAAGAAAAAAACCAAAAGTATGTTATGTTTTCATAAAATTTTAGAATTGATCATGTATATCTTCTGTGTTTGTTCACTGTATAGCATGTATTTTTCTGAAACATACTTTTTTATTTCCTCTTAGGTTATTTATTGTGTCTCTCATGCCTTAACTGTAAAATATATGATCATGTCAAAAGTTAATTGAAAATGGATATCCATAATTAAGAAAGTAAAAAAAAAAAAAAAGAAAACTAATCATGGTATTTGCAAATCATGCTGACTTAATGAAACATACTAGCCTGATTATAACATTTGTTAGTTAAACTAGGAACAAATTAGAGTGGAAAGAAATACAAATGTCTCAAAGGTTCTCAAAAGACAAACTGAATCTTTTTAATAGATAGGCTACGTATTTGATATGCGGACTCTCTCAAAAGCCTAGACCAAGTAGATTAGAAGCTTCCAACAGCACAGCTATATACAAGATACTGGGTACTGTACAGCAAACCATAACAAAGGGACTTTTCAAAGTTAACCCAATTAACAAATAATGTGATGATAATATTAACTATTGATTGTCTTTTTGAACCCTAAGACAGCAGGAACCTCACATCTTCACTATAGAGCCCCTACTTCCCCCAGTCCTGGCACCCTTGGATAGGGCCCACTTTCCCGTATGCATCTCCCAATCCATACCAAATAATATTGCATCCGCCGATCACAACCTAACCAAAGCAACGATTGCCATCTCAACATGCTTCACCTCAGAGTGTATCCAGAGACTTCACGTGTGGAATGACAACCCTTCAGCTTCATTACTCGGGTGAGACCTTTCCTTTTATAGTACACTCTAATTTCATCTCAGGTAGTTCACTTTCTAACAAAGTCCCATAACCTAGACATACACCAGTTTCTGTGAGAGAGAGCGTATGTGCACACGTATCCATAAACTACTGCAAAATATATACCTGAAAGCAGGATTACACTAAAGTTTGCAGTGAGTACCTCCCTAACACTTCCTCTCCACTATTCCAAACTTGGGATCCATGATTGCTCAACAAATTGTTTGGCTTTGTATGTTAACTCTCTTTTCAATCACCAGGTTCCAGATGCCACCAGGATGCTGGCTAGGCTTCCCTGGATTGAAGACCCCACCAATGTGTCCTGGAGCTCAGCTTCCCCAGAGACACACCTTACTAGGGAAAGAGAGAGGCAGACTGGGAGTATGGACCGACCAGTCAACGCCCATGTTCAGCGGGGAAGCAATTACAGAAGCCAGACCCTCTACCTTCTGCAACCCTCAACGACCCTGGGTCCATGCTCCCAGAGGGCTAGAGAATGGGAAGGCTATCATGGGAGAGGGTGGGTTATGGGGATTGGGTGGTGGGAATTGTGTGGAGTTGTACCCCTCCTACCTTATGCTTTTGTTCACTAATCCTTTCTTAAATAAAAAATTAAAAAAAAAAAAAACAGAAAAAAAAAAAGAAAAAAAAAAGAAATACAAATGTAGTAAGTGTGTTTTTAACATTGTAAACAGCTTCTTGGCAACATGCAGATAAATGACATGGACCAAGAAAACAGATCCTTGAGTAATGTCATTTCACTCAATATTGGGCAGGATTACTTTTTTCTCATCAGTATGACAAATTAGTATGGAGGGAAACAACACTACTTTAAGTTCTTCTGTAATGACACTGAGATGACAGTGTCAAGTGAGTTAAGACAAGTGGTCACCCCAACAAACTTCCAGAAATTATTCTATAAATATAGGTCCTATAGAGTGCTATGTATTTAGAAAAATCGTATCATATTGTGCATAGATTTATATGTTTCTCTTTTCAATGTGTAATAGATATATTTATTGAGGCCATTTGGTGGAACACTTGGTTGACATACACATCATCATATAGAAGGCCCAAGGTTCAAACCTCCAGCTGTCATTTGAAGGGGGGGAAGCTTCACAAGTAGTAAAGCAGTGCTTAAGGTGTCTCTCTCTTTCCCTCTGTTCCTTCACTTTCCCTCTCAATTTCTTTTGTCTCTATCCAAAATAAATAAATAAATATATAAAAAAAGAATTGCTCTTTGGGAGAAAGATATAACTAATTATTTCAATGCCAGTAAGTACTAGATAACCATTTTGATCATCACATTGGCTAGCTCTTGGCCAACACTACATTTAATAATGTGATTAGTCATTCAGTTACTTTGCTGTTATAATCTCCTTTTGAAAATAAATCAGAACTTATTTAAATATTTAAGACATTACTACCATGTTGTGACTACTACCAATGCCAAAGCTAGACACTTTTCAATTTATAGGTCTATATCATTTTTTATTTCACATAGGCTTCTAGAAGAGGAATTCTGGAGTGTAAAATATTGGTTATTTTAGATATATTGGTGGCAAAAGAAAACAGGATTTTTTTTAGTCCATGGTCACCTTGCCAGAAGTCCACATTTTTTTTTAAAGGGAGCAATATACATGCAATTAGAAATGTCTGCAAGTACCAGTTTTTCAAGAGTGAAAAACCAATGAATTTTAGCTGTCTTTTTTTTTTAACTTTGACAATTCAATAAATATAAATCATATTAGTCAGCTTTCTCTAGAGAAACAGAACCAATAGGATAAAAATATATGGGTATATAGAAACAGATTTATTATGAGGGATTGACTTAAGGAGTTATGAGGCTGATAAATCCCATATTCTGTTATCTGCATGCAAAAGGCCTAGGAAAGTACGTGGATACTTCAACTCCACACCTAATGCTCCGGGACCATAGGATCTACTAGTGTAAGTCTTAGTTCCTATCTGAAAGTCTGAGAAGCAGAAGTCAAGGAAAAATGTCCAAGGATAGAAACTTGGTGTTAAGTAGACAGCATTCCAACTACTGCCTTACCATTTTGCTCTATGTACAAGTGGATTGAATTATACCCACCTGAGTTGGTAAGGATAATTTTCTTTACTGTCTTTTACTGACTCAAATTTTAATTTATTCCAGAAAAAGCCTCACAAGCACACCAAGAAATAACATTTACCAGCTCTATGAACATGTCTTGTTCCAATCAAGTTGATTCTTATGAACAAGGATCACAAATACAGGTTGGTATTTTAGATTGCTGTTCTTAGTTCAAGCTGACTAGATGTCCATTCCTGAAGTTGAGGATAAAGTATATACTTCAAAAGAATTGAGTTTATTATAGACCAGAGTAGGGAAAGAAACAGAAACTACACCATTCCTGTGATGGCTGCCAGCAAAAGAAAGAAAGAAAGAAAGAAAGAAAGAAAGAAAGAAAGAAAGAAAGAAAGAAAGAAAGAAAGAAAGAAGAGAGAGAGAGAGAGAGAGAGGGAGGGAGGGAGGGAGGGAGGGAGGGAGGGAGGGAGGAAGGAAGGAAGGGAGGGAGGGAGAGAGAAAGAGAGAGAGAGAAAGAAAGAAAGAAGGGAAGGAGGGAGGAAGGGGAGAGGGGAAGTGAGGGAGAGAGAGAGAATTTTAAATATTAAAATATCAAAATCTGGGGCCAGGTGATGGCACACCTGGTTAAGCGCACACATTATAGACCCCACCAGCAGGGGAGATGCTTAAGTGGTGAAGCAGTGTTGCAGGTCTCTCTCTCTCTCTCCACCCTCCCCTCACCTGTCTCCCCCTTCCCTATCAACTTCTGTCTATCCCAAATAAGTGAAAACAAACAAAATACATTAAAATAATTTAAAAATTAAAAAAAAACACGAGTATAGTCATGGGCCCTTTGGAATATAACTAAAATAGGCCTACTATCTACGAAACAGAGTCACCAAATCTTCATCTGCAGTATTCCAGCCTTTAGGTTCATGATTAGTCAACAATGTGTTTGGTTCTATATGTTAACTCTTCTTTCAGCCACCAAGTTCCAGATGCTACTGTGATGCCAACCATACTTCCCTGTGCAGAAGACCCCACCATGTGTCCTGGAGCCCCACTTCCCCAGAGGCCTGCCCCAATAGGGAAAGGGAGACGCAGGCTGGGAGTATGGATCAACCTGTCAATGCGCATGTTCAGCATGGAAGCAATTACAGAATCCAGACCTTCCACTTTCAGCACCCAATAATGTCCCTGGGTCCATATTCCCAGAGGGATAAAGAATAGGCAAGCTGTCAGGGAGGAGATAAATAACAGAAAAGCTATCAGGGGAAGGGGTGGGATACAGAGTTCTGGTGGTGGGAATTGTATGTTGTACCCCTCTTATCCTATGGTTTTTGTCAGTGTTTCCTTTTTATAAATAAAAATAAATAAAATGTGAGTCGGGCGGTATTGCAGCGGGTTAAGCGTATGTGGTGCGAAGCGCTAGGACCGGCTTAAGGATCCCAGTTCGAGACCCAGCTCCCCACTTGCAAAGGAGTCGCTTCACAAGCTGTGAAGCAAGTCTGCAGGCGTCTTTCTTTCCCCCTGTCTTCCCCTCCTCTCTCCACTTCTCTCTGTCCTACCTAACAATGACAACAACAATAATAACTACAACAACAATAAAAAACAACAAAGTTAACAAAAGAGAAAATAAGTAAAATTAAATTTAAAAAAAGATATAAAAAATAAAAAAATAAATAAATAAAATAAAACAAAATATAAATATAAAAAAATCTATCCCATTATGTGTTCAATCTTGGAAGAACTCTTAACTAGAAAAAAAAAGTCACTGATACTGTCTTCTAGCATTGTGTTTTCAATTTGCCAGAATTTTACTTTGGCAGACAGATTAAAGTAGAAATTTAATTTCATTTAAATTCAAATGATTGGCCAGTTGTCCTAACACTGATTATCCTACTGCTATGACATTTGATATGATGCTCAATTCTCTAAACTGTGCTTGAGGCTGTGTCTGAGCTTTTGCTTCTGTTACAGTGCTCCATCAATCTACTCTGGCACTACTACCATGAAGTACTGCTAGCGTTAGTCTTATAATATATTTTAACAAGTTGAAGAATATATCCCTTTCCTTCTCACAACTTTTATTTCATTATATTTTTCATGAGAAATATTCTGGGATCTTCAGCATGTAGAGAGAGTATAAGGTTTCATACCATTAAGATTATAATGAGTGGGGGCCTGTCGGTAACGCAGCAGGTTAAGCGTACATGACACAAAGCGCAAGGACCAGCATAAGGATCCTGCTTTAAGCCTCCAGCTCCCCACTTGCAGGGGAGTCACTTCACAGCTGGTGAAGTTGGTCTGCAGGTATCTATCTTTCTCTCCCCCTCTCTGTCTTCCCCTCCTCTCTCCATTTCTCTCTGTCCTATCCAACAACAATGATAATATTAACAACAACAAGGATAAACAACAAGGGCAACAAAAGGAAAAAAATGGCCTCCAGGAGCAGTGGATTCATAGTGCAGGCACAGAGTCCCAGCAATAACCCTGGAAGCAAAAAAAAAAAAAAAAGATTATAATTAGTATATAATTTTAGATAAACTGGGAAAGAACAGACATAAAATACTGAATATTTTCCTTTGGTTATATAGCATATTTATATTTAAACCTTTTTTTAGTTTTCTCAGTTGCTTTATAGTTTTATTTTTATTGCTCTCACCCTTTAGTTTATTTTCTTGAAATATATCTTAATCTTGCTGCTTTAATTGGATATTCTAATAATCTCAAATTAGTATAGTAATGTAAGGAAATTAATGATCAATATATGACTTAAATATTACTAATGTCTATTTTTTTATTATTAGTGATTTAATAATGGTTTACAAGACCATAAGACACAGGAGCAGAGTTCCACACAACACCCACAACTACAATTCTGTGACACACACATCTCTCTCTCTCCATCACACCCCCTAAGGATAATCACTGTAGTTCTCACAACGTCTTAGAGACAGTTTAGTTACAATGTATTGCACCCATCCAGCAGTCATCTTTCAGAGAAATTCAAGTCACCTACTTGGTGACAAATATGAACTATAGTACTAGGAATCCTTGAACACCAAACAGAAATCTGAAGAATAAAACTCCTTTACTTTCTTCTAGCCCTCTCCCCCACCTTTTTTTTTAATATTGGGGGCGGGAGGATAGCATAATAATTATGCAAAAGACTTTCATGCCTGAAGTACCAGGATTTCAGGTTCAATAGAGGCACAGCTATGGCTGAAGAGTGCTCTGCTGAAGAGAAAGATGAAAGGGAAGTCGGGTGGTAGTGAAGTGGGTTAAGCGTAGGTGGTGCAAAGTGCAAGGATCAGAGTAAGGATCTGGTTCAAGCCCCCGGCTCCTCACCTGCAGCGGAGTCACTTCACAAGCAGTAAAGCAGGTCTGCAGATGTCTATCTTTCTATCCCTCTCTCTGTCTTTCACTCCTCTCTCCATTTCTCTCTGTCCTATCCAACAACAATGATACCAATAACAACAATAACTACAATTAAAAAACAACATGGGCAGCAAAAGGGAATAAATAAATAAACAAATGAAAGATGAAAGAAAGGAGGAACAGAGGAAGGAAGGAAGGGAGGGAGGGAGGGAGGAAGGAAGGAAGGAAGGAAGGAGGAGAAAAATAAAAGACTTATTTCTATAATCTAATATCAATATTTTTGCACATATTTTACCTATGGCCCTGCTTTCTCTTCCTTTATAAGTCACACCTATACCTATTACTATTTCTGAATGTCTTTTCTCTTTTCCTCTTCTCCTTCTGGGTCCTGATGGAATTGGGTTTCAGAATATTCTAGTCATCTTACCCTAACATCCCCCCACCCCCGAGTATGTACCAAAAATTCTGCAGGTGTAGGTCTGCAGGTGTCTATCTCTTTCCTTCTCTGTCTCCTCCTCCCCTCCCAATATCTCTCTGTCCTATCGAAAAATATGGAGGAAAAAAAAGGATTAGAAAGAGAGGAAGGAAGGAAGGAAGGAAGGAGGAAAGAAAGAAAGAAAGAAAGAAAGAAAGGAAGGAAGGAAGGAAGGAAGGAAGGAAGGAAGAGAAAGAAAGAAAGAAAGAAAGAAAGAAAGAAAGAAAGAAAGAAAGAAAGAAAAAATGGTTGCCTAGAGCAGTGGATCCATAGTATAGGCACCAAGCCCAAGTGATAATCCTGGAGGCCAAAAACAGGAAGTAAACCAAAAACCTCAAGCAGGAGAGTTAAATGCTCTACCAGTTGAGATATTTCCTCAGCCTATTTAAGGGAGTTTTTGTCTAGTTTTGAGGACTCATAATGTTTTGGGGATATAAGTGTTTAATTAAGTACATATTTTGAAAATATTGTCTCCCAGTGTGCCTTGACTTTTCATTTCCTTAATGTTTTAAAAAGCAGTGTTTTAATTTTGATAAAGTGTGATAAATCATTTTGTCTTACAGCTTCTATGTTTTGTTTCCTTCTTAAGAAAACTCTGCTTAGCTCACATGCATTATATTTTTAGCTTCTACAGATGGATCTATGATTCACAGTTTGTATATGTTATAAAATTAGAGTTTGGGGTATTTTTTATTTGCTTTTTCATATGAATGTCTGATTTTTTTCAGTAGAATTTGCTGATATTACTATATTGTCCTGATTCAGTTGCCTTGAAATCTTTTTTTGAAAACCATTAAACTATTTGGATTAAGAAATTTCAATTCATATGTATTAACCTTTATATATTTGTTTTGTTTTGTTTTGTTTTGCTACCAGGTTTATTACTGGAGCTTGGTGTCTGTACAAGGACTCCACTGCTCCTGACAGCCATATATTTTTTTTTCTTTTGATAGATGATGAGAGACAGAGAAAGAAAGGGAGGGAGGAAGAGAGAGAGCCGGGGGGGGGGGGGGGGGGACTGCAGCACACCTCCACCTCTCATGAAACTTCTCCCTGCAACTGAGGTCAAGAAGTTCTAACTTGGGCCCTCTAACATGGTAACATGTACACCCTACCGAATGCACCATCACCTAGTCCAAATACCATAATTCTTTCTCTAAACTGACAGTAACTCTTGAAATAATATTGTAAAATCCCTCTGACATAGATACTTTCAATTATTGTAGTACCTTTCATTTCTGCTTAAATTTAAGAATATATCAATTTTTACAAAAGTGCCTGTCATCTTTATATGACTGCATAACTTTTACATAACAGTTTGGAGAAAAGTGGCATCTCAATAATATGTTACTGTATGGTATGCATTGTTCTACATGTTACCCATAAGTTACATATTAATACCCACAACAATCCTGTGAAATAGTTTATGTTATTATTTTTCAAAGATGAAAGTAATATAGAAGGTAGAAAAACGGGAGTCAGGCGGTAGCAGTGGGTTAACCGCACGTGACGCAAAGTGCAAGGACCGGCATAAGGATCCCGGTTCCAGCCCCCGGCTCCCCACCTGCAGGGGATTCACAGGTGGTGAAGCAAGTCTGCAGGTGTCTGTCTTTCTCTCCCGCTCGGACACTAGTACAGCGGGTTAAGCACACATGGTGCGAAGCTCAAGGACCCGCAGAAGGATACCAATTCTAGACCCTGGCTCCCCACCGGCAGGGGGGTCGCTTCACAAGCGGTGAAGTGGTCTGCAGGTGTCTTTCTCTCCCCGTCTTCTCCTTCTCTCTCCATTTCCCTCTGTCCTATCCAACAACGACACCAATAACAACAACAATATCTAAAACAACAACTAACTAACTAAATAAATAAATAAATAAACAAAATTTTAAAAAAGAACTGAACATTTTGTTCTGCTTTGTATCTTAATGTTTTCCAGCCACCAAATTGCAGATGCTACCATGATGCCAATGTGATTCCTCTGGGCAGATGACCTTACCAATGTGTCCTGAAACCCCACCTCTCCAGAGCCCTACCCCAATAGGGAAAGACAGAAACAGGCTGGGGTATGGATCAACCTGTCATGCCCATGTCCAGCAGAGAAGCAATGACCAAAGCTAGACCTCCCACCTTCTGCACCCCATAAAGATCTTTGGTCCATAGTCCCAGAGGTTAAAAGAACAGGGAAAGTTCTAAAGGATGGGAGGGAATATGGATATCTAGTGGTGGGGATTGTATGGAATTGTACCCATCTTATTCCACAATCTTGTTTATCATTATTAAATCATAAATAAATAAATAAAGTAGAATGATTTTTGAATTTAGTATGGAAGGTAGAAAACCTTTGAATAATCTATATTTATTATCAATAAGTAGTTATCAAATTTTTGTTTGGAAACCAGGCTGTAAATAGTATATGTGAACTATGAAACAGTATGTAGTATTAAGTGTTCCTATAAAATTGGTATTTTAAGGGGGGAGGTAATCACAAAACACAATGTCAAAACAATGCTGGGGAAATTATTTTTAGCTCCTCTACTTTCTCACTTAATATATAAATAATATTGGCATAAAGAGTTCAGTCAGAAATAATATTTTAGCTAGTTTCTAGCTATATCTTAATTACAAGCTGTGATGAAATTCTGCCTAAGTGTCTATTAAGAAATAATGGAAAAATAGAAAGATCATTTAAAAAGATTCAGGTGAATATTCAGAGTCAGCTGTTTTAAAATTTATGAACAGCAGCAGTAATTTAACTTGTGATGGGAACAATTTTACTCCCATTGCCATGAATGCTAATGTTCACTTTCAGTTATTAAAATTAATCTGATTTAATTATGTTCTGTGGGTTGTGTTAATCAGTAATGATTGATAATAGCAACAAATACTAAGTATGGTTTTGTGATCTGTGACACTGTATGGCTATTACCACAAAAGAGGAAATGGTTGATAGAGTGTCTTTTTGACACAAAATGCAAGACTTACTAGGAAATAATAGTAATTATATTTTAAAGATAATGTCATTCATTTACTCAACAAATATCTACTAAGTCCATCCACAGGCCCAGACTTAAGGAAAGGAACTAACGATTGAACACATAATAGATGTCAAGAACTGTGTTTGGCTTTTGTTAAACGTAGCGAATTTAATATGCACAGCAGCCACATGAGAATAGGTATTATTACAACAGCTTAAAGATGGAAAAGTATAAATTTATCAAGATTAAGTGATTTTCTCAAGTCTAAGAAAATGCAGGATAAGCAGCAATGCTCTAGTACACATCTGCTATTTTTGAATTTTAAAACCTCAATATTTTCCTTCTACCACATTCCTAGGTAGATTCCAGGAAACCTAAGACTTCATTTGTTTTTATTCTTAAAAGCAAAATAGATAGCCCATTTGAGAAGGCAAGATATGAAAATGGCCACTCATTCTGGCTCATACGTTTAAGTCTTTAACATGATTAATGCTTTATAAATATGGTGACAAAAGACAAGCAATTTATAGCCATACACCAAGATTATTTATTTTCTTTTCACATGAGCAAACTGAATTATGTTTGAAACTCTGATTCTATAAAATATCCTCTTCTTTTCAACTACACATATGAACTGAAGCATGATTTTTTTTCAAAGACTGATCATTTTCTGATAATGTTAGGGAATTCTGTTGGAAATCAAAAGACTGGATCTGAGGTGGGTTAAGGAGAAAGGAGTTTATTCATGCAGACTGAGCGTTCAGATCACTCTGAACACCCCAGGCCTCGAACAAAGGGACAGTACAAGCTTTGAGAGCAGACAGTGTCATTACAGAAGTATAGGCTGCAAAGTTAAGGGGGTGGGACCTGTACCCATTGCTCAGGGTCTGGTTGCTTTAGATACTGTTATCTTTTCCTGCACAACTGTGTTTGAGAAAGTTTAGCCTCAGCACAAAATATACCACGGGGGCTGAGGTGGAGTGCCTTTTTCTCCTGTTATCTGGGGCTTGTCTCCTTCTTAGTTTGGTTAGTAAACTCCTGTGCAATCTCAATGTCTCTGCATATTCTCAGTCTTTCTGCATTTTCAGTTTTTCTATTCTGTGTCACTGTGACTTAGTAATATGTGCTTGGTTCCGCTCTTGGTTCTATGTTGGCCTCCCCAGCTCTGGCCTTCCTGCCGGGGCTTCTACTCTGGTAGCCATTGGGGCAGAGGCATTCTTGGACACCCATATTTTCTAATAAGCACCCTCTGGAGACTTCTTGCAAACACGCCATAATTACATTATAAGCACATACTATAACCGTATCAGGAGGTTAATTTTTGAGATTCCCTCTCAATAAAAATTTTAGCAAGACCGTATCTTAATTTAAAACACAAAAATCAGGCACAGAATTGTATGCATATACCTAACACATGCATTTTCTGGTTCTTTCATAGGTTTATGGTTCTGTGTAAATAAGTAAAGGTCAGGTTGAAAATGTTTCATGTTCTTTTTTCAGAATCAACAGTATATTCATTGTGACCAAAACAAAATTACCTACTTACATTTCCAAAGTTGTTCCATTCACAAATTTCTTACTCGGGGAATGGCAGGACTACATTTCTATCAACATTTATTTAAGTTAAAAAGATAAACGCTGGGGGTCGGGAAGTAGAGGAGCGGGTTAAGCGAACATGGCATGAAGAGCAAGAACCAGCGTAAGAATCCCAGTTCAAGCGCTGGCTCCCCACCTGCAGGGGAGTCGCTTCAAGGCAGTGAAGCAGGTCTGCAGGTGTCTATCTCTCCCCCTCTGTCTCCATTTCTCCCTGTCCTATCCAACAACAACGCCATCTATAACAACAACAATAATAACTACAACAATAAAACAAGGGCAACAAAAGGGGGGAGCAAATTTTTTTTTAATATTTATTTTATTTATTTATTCCCTTTTGTTGCCCTTGTTGTTTTATTGTTGTAGTTATTATTGTTGTTGTCGTTGTTAGATAGGACAGAGAGAAATGGGGAGAGGAGGGGAAGACAAAGAGGAGGAGAGAAAGACACCTGCAGACCTGCTTCACTGCCTGTGAAGAGACTCCCCTGCAGGTGGGGAGCCGGGGTTCGAACCGGGTTCGTCAGTCCTTGTGCTTTGCGCCACCTGCACTTAACCCGCTGCGCTACAGCCCGACTCCCCAAAATTTTTTTTTTAAAAAGAAGCCATCTCTGATTTCTCCCTTGCTTAGACAGACCATAGTCCCAATAATCATATAATTCATCAGTATGCCTTTCAATTCCTCATGTCCACAATATGATCAACAAATTTCTCTCCTTTTTTATTTTATCTACTGTAATTGACTCCATCACTATTCAATATATGTTTCAGAACAATAATCACCTAGCTGGTCAATATGTTTCTAGTACTGCAGATCCCATATCTCCTCTCACTGTAAGTAAGACAAGTCCTCCTGGGGACAGGCAGTGGTGCACCTGGTTAAGTGCTCAGATTACAGTGCACAAGGACCTAGGTTCAAGCCCTTGGCCCTCCACTTCAGGGGGGGGGAAAGCTCCAGAAGTGGTGAAGCAGGGCTATAGGTGTCTCTCTGTCTCTCTTCCTCTCTATCTCCCACTCCCCTCTCAATTTCTCTCTGTCTCTATCCAATTATAAATGAATATTTTTTAAATATTTATTTTATTTATTCCCTTTTGTTGCCCTTGCTGTTTTTTTTTTTTGTTGTTGTTGTAGTTATTATTGTTGTTGTCATTGTTGGATAGGACAGAGAGAAAATGGAGAGAGGAGGGGAATACAGAGAGGAGGAGAGAAAGACAGACACCTGCAGACCTGCTTCACCGCCTGTGAAGTGACTCCCCTGCAGGTGGGGAGCCGGGGCTCGAACCGGGATCCTTATGCCGGTCCTTGTGCTTTGCACCACCTGCGCTTAACCCGCTGCGCTACAGCCCGACTCCCATAAATGAATATTTTAAAAAATAAAACAAGTGCTTATTTTGTTCATTTAACTATAACTATAATTCATATTATCTCTAGCACTGAAAATAATTCATATGATTCATTTCCAGGGGCTGAAATTCAATTGTCCTTAAAATAAAATAAAAATTCCCTATTCATTTTAAAATTTTTGGAATTTCTTAATAGTGATTTAATAATGATCAACAAGAACATGGGATAAGAAGAGTACAGTTCCTGACACCAAAGTTCCATATCCCATCTCTTCCATTGGAAGCTTCCCTATTTTTTTTTTTTAATCAATCTAGGCATATGGACCAAAGATCTTTATGGAGTGCAGAAGGTGGAAGGTCTCAATTCTATAACTACTTCTCCACTGGACGTGGGTGTTGACAGGTCCAGGTTGATCCATACCCCCAGCATGTTTCCATATTTCCCTAGTGGGGTAGGGCTCTAAGGAGGTGGGCTTCCAGGATTCATTGGTGAGGTCCTCTGGCCAAGGAAGTCAGGTTGGTGTCATGGTATCATCTGCAAGCTGGTGTCTGGAAAGCAGTAAGATATAAATCAGAACAAATTATTTAAGTGAGAAACTTAAAGATAAGAATATAGCAGATGATATTTGGGTTCTTCATGTTAGAAGAAGTTAGGAAGATTATTTCAGATATATTCTAACGGTCCCAAACGTGCAAGTAGGCTCAAAGTATTTCTGGGAAGACAGTGTCAGAGTTGAGAATAGTACTAGAAAACTGAATCCCAGGATTCCAAGACTAGGGCCCTGGATGACCAGGTCACTGATATACCTCTGTGTTCATCATGTTAAAGAAAAAAAAAAGTGCTTAAGCAAATATGTACTGTTTAGGCCTAGATTTCCTCCTCTCCTAACCCCTACTTCGCATGCTTCAATAATTTTCAGTCTAATTTTTTCAGGTAAAGTAAAGACTACAAAAGATGAATTAGGGCAAGAGACCAGCATAGGTTAATGATGGCCTTTTGGTCACTACCAGTCTAGCCCATCATCTGGAGCTCTAGTAAGGGAATCCTTGGATTCCCTCAGAGGTATGATAGGCCTCTAATAAATCCCTCTCCCCACCATAACTGGTCACTTCCATCAGGAACAGCAGCATATGCCCTTTTGTGAGCCTCTACAGGACCTAACTCTCAATGTAAAACAAAAATGGAAGGAACTGCCCACTCTCTGAAAGGATGCTAGGTCAATATACTCTGCCACTCGAGGAAGACTGGTCCTGAAATGAATGTTTCAGCCTAGAATGTTCCCAGTTGTGACCACAGAATGTGAGTTCAGACTGACAGGGATACAGAGGTTACACAGGCTCCTGTGCTAAATATGAATATACATGAGCCCTCAGTCAGATGGATGGGGTTTATAGTTTATGGTCTTTATATACACTTTCCTCATATTTGGGAGCTACTCTCTGCCCTAATCCAGTTTTCTAGTCCTATTCTCAACTCTGACACCATCTTCCCAGACAATACTTTTAGCCCATCTGCATGTTAGCTATTGGTCTCAGGCAAAAATTAGTTAAGTCATGGGCCCCTTGGACTATACCTCAAATAAACTTCCTAGATTATTCCGACATAAAGACCCTTAGTTTCATCTTCTCTATTCCTTCCTTTAGGTTCCTGTTTATTAAACAATCTGTCCTGCTTTGTATCATATGGCATTCCAGCTACTAATTTGCAGATACTAATATGACACCATCCTGACTTGCCTAGGCAGACAACCTCACCAATGTGTCTTAGAACCTCACCTTCCCAGAGCGCTACCCCACTAGGGAAAGATAGAAATGAGCTGGGGGGGGGGGGTAGTCAGGCATAGCGCAGTGGGTTAAGCGCACGTGGCACAAAGTGCAAGGACCAGCATAAGAATCCCGGTTGGAGCCCCCTGCTTCCCACCTGCAAGGAGGTAGCTTCACAGGCGGTGAAGGAGATCTCCAGGTGTCTGTATTTCTCTCCCCCTCTCTGTCTTTCCCATCTCTCTCCATTTCTCTGTCCTATCCAACAACAACAACAGCAATAATAACAACAATAAAACAACAAGGGCAACAAAAAGGGATAAATAAAAAAGAAAGAAAGAAATGAGCTGTGGGTATGGATTGACCTGTTAATGCCCATGTCCAGAAAAGAAGCAATTACTGAAGCCAGACCTTCCACCTTCTGTACCCCACAGTGAGCTTTGCTCTATATACCCAGATTGATAAAAAACAAAAAATAGGGGGTCGGGCAGTGGCGCAGTGGGTTAAGCGCATGTGGCGCTAAGAGCAATGACTGGCGTAAGAATCCCGGTTCGAGCCCCCGGCTCCCTACCTGCAGGGGAGTCGCTTCACAAGCGGTGAAGCAGGTATGCAGGTGTCTTTCTCTCCCCCCTCTCTATCTTGCCCTCCTCTCTCCATTTCTCTCTGTTCTATCCAACAACGAACAGCATCAACAATGGCAATAATAAAAAACCACAAACGAGGCTACAACAACAAGGGCAACAAAAGGGGGGAAAAATGGCCTCCAGGAGTGGTGGATTCATGGTGCAGGCACTGAGCCCAGCAATAACCCTGGAGGGAAAAGAAAAAAAAAAAAAGGAAGCTTCCAATGGAAGGAATGGAATATGTAACTCTGGTGGAGGGAAATGCACAGAATTGTACCCCTGTTATTCTACAATCTTGTTAATCATTATTAAATCACTAAAAATAAATAAATAGATAACAACTCTGTAATCATTGTTTTCATCAATGTGATAAGTAAACCAATGATCAATTACCATAATCTCTCCATTAACCAACTCAAGCTAATATTATTTTACTAGGTTGTTATACTTTATTTTAGTTTTTGTCTTTACTAGTTTGAGTAAAGCAATGAGCCAAGACTTACCGCTAATTATTTTAGGACTTTTCTTTGATATTTGCAGAGCCATGGCGTGCATGATTTCACCTCTTCAGGTCACTTTTTCACTCAGATGGAGAAAAAGAGAAAGAGAGGACAGAAAGAGGAAGGGACAACATAGTACCTGAGTTCCCCTTGGAGCCATCACACTTCCTGTGTGTTTTCAGGATTTGAACATGGGTCTCATGCATAGCAAGACTCATGTTCCTACCTAGTGAACTCTCTCTTCTGCTCTGTCTCCTTTTTTAGAGCAGAATTAGCCTTACTCATCCTTAGTATAGAACAAAGAGGCTGGCTTTGGAGTAAACCTTTAGTTGGAATCTTGATTCTGTCATTCTTTTAACTGAATTACTTAGCAAGTCACTCCACTTTTCTGAGTCTTAATTTCTTGAACTGTAAATTGAGAATAATAAACACACTTCTTATAATTATGGTTTGGATTAAAAGGAATTAAATCTCTCAAACAGGAATTTGTATAACTGTTAATTCTTTTTTTTTTTTCCTATTTTTTTCTAAGTCCTAATGTCAAAACTAAATTTCTTTAGAACTTAGTACTGGTCATTTAATTTTTATCTTCTAGACTCTACCTAATTAATTCCATCAAGCAACTATTTTTTTTTTTAGTAAGGTGAATTGCTTTAATAATAACATCACATCACGTCTTATTTGACCTTTCCAGTTCTAAGAAGTTTTACTTTCTTCTTTCTTTTTCTCTCTTTCCTTGCCTTTTCTATTTTTGCAGGTGTGATAGCAACATATCTCTGAGTCAACTTTTTCAGACAGAAAAAGAGAGCCATTAGGAGGGATGCAGGGAAAGACACCACAGCACCAGATTCCCTCACTGTGGTAAGGGCTGGGTAGGAACCTGATATAACAAAGTAGACCCCCTTCTGAGGTGAGTTATCTTGCCAGCCCATCCTTTCCTTTCATTATGTTCAAAACAACAGCATGATATTGCAGGCTAACGCACAAATACCTCATGAAATCAAGTATAGTTGCTCAAATCTTACATTTCAACTCCACTGGGAACTGATACTGTGGCAATAACAAGGGACTTCTCCTTTGATTGTTTTGAGATGGATTTCAGGCTGCAAGTATATATTCTTTGGAAGTTTTTTTTTTTTTTTTTTTAGCTTGAATACTAGCATTTTTTTGTTGTTGTTGTTAGCTCACCTTGATTCCAGAGACTGAAAAATCTATCAGTGCTGGGAGGGGAAGAGAAAACGCATATTTAAAGGCAGAATATTCTTCCTAAGATTTTTTTAAAGCCTGCTTTAATACATTGATACTTTTTGATATGAGAGTTACTTGACACCAGAGATGAAAAGTTAGATCATTAGGATCGTGTTAATCTCACTCTAGGGGATCCCAGTACTCTTTCCTTAACTGCTTTGCACAGACTTTCTGTGTGACTAGAGTCACATTTTCTTAATCCTTTGCTTTGGAAGTACTATTAAAGCTAAAAAATAAATTCATTCAAGAAGACTTAATGGTAAAAAAAAATTATGATGTCAGCATATGATTATGTACTAATATAAAATAAACATTAAGCCTCAGAGAAAATATATGTTCCATGATCATCTCTTTATATATAGAGAGAGAGAATGAATAAATGACTAGGTTCCACCTAGAATCTACTAGCTGTGCAAACCTCTTACTAGTGGAAATCAAATGATATATCAACTTTAAGAATTTTCATGTTATATTTTCAATACCACATCAATTTTTATTGGGGAAATTAATAGTTTATAGTAAACAGAGTTGCTGATACATGGATTAAATTTCCCAATTTTCTGCAAAACACTCTTATCCCCAGCCTAGGTCCTCCTCCACCTTTCTGCACCAGGACCTGACAGCAACCCCTCCAAGAGTTCTTTGCTTTGGTGCAATACACCAAACCCAGTTCAAGTTCTACTTTGTGTTTCCCCTTCCTATTCTTATTTCTCAGCTTCTGTTCATGAATAAGATCATCCTATAGTCATCCTTCTCTCTCTGTTTTATCACTTAACATAATTCCTTTAAGCTCCACCCAAGATGAGGTGAAGAAAGTGATTTCATCATTCTTAATAGCTGAGTAGTATTCCACTGTGCATGTATGCCATATTTTCTTGTACACTCCTCTGTTGTTAGACATCTAGGTTGTTTCCAAGTTTTGGCTATTACAAACTGTGCTGCTATAAATATAGATATACACAGATCACATTAATTTTTATTTATGAATGACTCAATGGCTATTTGGACTCTCAAAAAACATTAATACAAAAGTCAACAATTTCAAAAACTATATAAGAAGAATTTTAAATAAAATTATGAGAACAAGTGAGCAAAGAGAGAGGCTATTGTCACTTTGACTATTTGCTTATGTACTTTCGCTATTTGTATTATATGCATATATAGTGTAAGATAAAACTGAGGGCAGAAGCCAGCACAAGAGTTGAATAATAGCAATATTTGAATGCTATGTTGATTCCTGGTCTTCCCATCAAAACATGGAAGGGGGGGGGCAGGTGGAGGCACACCTGGTTAAGTGCACACATTATAGTGCACAAGGACCCAGGTTCAAGCCCCTGGTCCCCAACTGCAGGGGGAAAGCTTCACAAGTGATGAAGCAGGGCTATAGTTGTCTCTCTATCTCTCTCCCTCTTTATCTTTCCATCTCCCTTCCTCTCTGTCTCTATCCATTAATAAATAAAGATATTTAAAGAAAAAAAACAAGGAGGGGCCTTTTTCATAGTGCTTTGGTAGGTTTTACTGCCTAGTAAAAAGAAATATTACAAGGTTTTTATGGAAAGTTTTCCTGCTACTAAATGCCAAAAATAATTCATCTTTTGAACAATCCTTCTAACAAGTAGTATCAAGATATAGCTGTGAAAAACATGAACTTCAGAACACACTTTCATTTATTTATTTATTTATTTATTTATTTATTTATTTATTTATTTATTATTGTCACCAGAGTTATCGCTGGGGCTCCCTCCATGCCTGCACTATGAATTCACCACTCCTGGTGGCCTTTTTTTTTTCCTTTTATTTTCTTTTCCTATATTGTATATGATAGGACAGATAGAAACTGAAAGAGGAAGAGGAGATAAGAGAGGAAGAGAGAAAGACAGACACCTGCAGACCTGCTTCACCCCCAGTGAAGTGTCCCCCCTGCAGGTGGGGAGCAGGGACTTGAATCGGGGTCCTTCTGTGGGTCCTTGTACTTAGTACTATGTGCGCTTAACCAGGTGTGCTCCCACCCAGCCCCCAGAACACACTTCTTGAACTCAAAGACCAATTTTTGCCTTCAGACTCAGTTTCCACATCTGTAAAAACAATAATGAAAATATTTATCACATGGAACTTTTTAAAAATTAAATGAATGGGGGGGAGGCTGGAATCAAGGTGGCAGTTTGAAGACAGCAACTAGACAAGACTATACACACACACACACACACACACACACACACAAACTGAATCAAATCCTGGGAATTCCATGTAGGAGCAGGATTTCCTAGACCAGTAAAAGATAAACTATAGAGGAACAGTGGTAGAATATTATAGTGCATCTATAAATTGGCAAAACAGAGCTGAAAAGGACAAAGGAAAAGCAAACCCCACCAAGTTGTAGATGCTACCATGACACCAACCTGACTTCTCTGGAAAGCTAACTTCACCAATATGTCCTGGAACCCCAGCTCCCCAGAGTCCTACCCCACTAGGGAAAGAGAAACAGGCTAGGGGTATGGATCGGCCTGCCAATGCCCATGTCCAGCAGAGAAGCATTTATAGAATCCAGACCTCCCACCTTCAGCACCCCATAAAGATATTTGGTCCATACTCCCAAAGGGATAAAGAATAGGAAAGCTTCCAATGGAGGGGATGGAATATGGAACTCTGGTGGTAGGAATTGTATGGTATTGTACCTCTCTTATTCCACAATCTTGCCGATCATTATTAGATCACAAATAAAAAATAAATTTTAAAAAAATTAAAAATTAAATACACTGTAACAAACATAAGAAATTAGTATAATGTAAATATGAAGAGCTTTAAACAGTTGACACCTAATATGTACTATCATCATATGCCATCATCATGACACATAATTATTATTGCCACGACTATTATTACTACAACTATTAGTATAGGAGGTTTTATAGTGAAATCATGAGTTAATTTGCATAAATCTTCTCCTATCCAGTCTAGATTCTAAAGATTCACAATGTTTTGTTTTGTTTTGTTTTGTTTTGTTTTGTTTTTAAACCATTTCTGGGTTAGTGTTTCAGGGTGTCCATTTCACAGTGATACATAACATTTTAATATTTGATTTGTTAACCTACAATCCCTGCCAGTGCCTTTCTTTCCCACTCCTGTGTTTCTATTCTCTTTTTTTTCCCTTTTTATTGCCCTTGCTTATCATTGTTGTTATTATTGTTTTTGTTATTGATGTTCTTGTTGTTGGATAGGACAGAGAAAAATATAGAGAGGAGGGGAAGACAGAGACAGGGAGAGAAAAGTAGACACCTGCCCCGGCCTGTGGGGTTATCGACGGAAACCTAGGGTAGGGGGCGAGAGAATGGAGGGGACAAGAGACACGAAGAACGAGAGCAAGACAGGTTTCTGATCAAGCTCTGAAAATTTTATTTTACAGCCGCATTTTAAGCACACACCATGAGGAAGTTCTGCTAAGGTAGTGGGGGGAGGGAGGTGGGTGAGCAACTTTCCAAACAGTTAGATGGTAATCGCAGTTACAATGATCAGAATGTCCGTTCACCGGTTATTTAGCTAAGGTTTTGGCTCCCGGCAGACACCTGCAGACCTGTTTCACCACCTGCAGGTGGGGAGCTAGGGGCTCAAACCGGGATCTCAGGTCCTTGGGCTTCACGCCATATACACTTAAGCTGCTGTGCTACCACCCAGCCCCTGTGTTTCTATTCTCATTCTTCCACTAAGCATCTCACTAATTTAAATGAGTATGTATCTTTAAACATTAATTACTTACTCATCCAAACCAGCTACTATCCTTAATTGGGTGTTTCAGGATACTAAGTCATATTAAGGAAATTGACTTGAACTATAGCTTGGCAGAAGCTGATAAAAAAATATCTAGCAAATTTTTGTATTGACCTGATCTACATTTTAATGGGCTAATAGCAAATCAATTTTCTCATGAAGTGTCTGAAATACCTCTGAGCATTAAAAATATTTTTCATTCTGGGGATGCAATCTGACAAAATTCAGTGAGAAGCCAGAGGAATAAGTGAGCTGGCTCAATATCATTCATGCTTTTGACAGGAAACAAGCCACATGCAGTTTAAGATTATGGTGTATATATTATGTGTTATTGATTGAAGGGAGATACATGAAGGGAGATGGTTGAACTGACAAGCTTTCACAGAGAAGTTTTAACACTCTGCCTTAACAAGGGCAAAGACCTGAATGAAGTGTACCTCTCTGAGCTGAATGTAAAGTAAGATAGACCAATGGGTAGACACAAGGGAAGACAGAGGATAGGTGCTAAAGCAGTCATGACAACAGATTAACCATTGAATTGCCCAGAATTGTGTCCACAACACAGTTTGGTAAAAACATTCTGCATTTTTGACACTTTTTAGCACATGGTTAGGGGAATATAGAAAGTTTTTGTTTTCTTTTATTATTTAAAAGTAGATGAAGGTGGGCGGGGAGACAGCATAATGGTTATGCAAACAGACTCTCTTGCCTGAGGCTCCTAAATCCCAGGTTCAAGCCCCCACACCACCATAAACCAGAGCTGAGCAGTGCTCTGCTGTTTCTTTCTCTTTCTTTCTTTCTCTCTCTCTCTCTCTTCCTCTCTCTCTCTCTCTTTTTCTTTTTCTCTCAAAAAAAATAAATAAATTTAAAAAAATAGATGAAGATGGTTGTATGAACTACATCTTTTCTCATTAGAAGGCAGAATATTTGCTTCTTTAAAATCTGAATATACACTCTGAGGCCTTAAACTATAATTGGGAATGAAAAATATCTGCCCTGGGAGTCAAGTGGTGGTGCACCAGGTTAACTGCACATAGTATGAAGCACACGGACCTGTGCAAGGATCTCTATTCTAGCGAGCACCTGGCTCCCCACCTGCAGGGAGGGTGCTTCACAAGCGGTGGAACAAATCTGCAAAATCTTTCTCTCCCTCTATCTTCCCCTCCTCTCTCAATTTCTCTCTGTATATCCACTAAAACAGGGGGTGGGGGTGGGGGGAAATGGCCTCCAGGAATAGTGGATTCATAATGCCATCACAGAGCCTCAATGATAACCCTGGAGACAGGAGAAAGAGAGATGGGGTGGGGGAGAGAACTGGTTTCTCTTTAATTAAAAAAAAGAAAAAAGAGAAATATCTGCCCTGCACATATTTAAGGTAAATATTAACTATTAACTTATTTGATAGAAAAAAAAACTAACAGGCGGTTCTTATTGGACACATAGTTTTCAAGAACATTACTCTTCAGTTACCCCTAAGTGATAAGTATGCATCAAAATTGACAACCTGAAAAACTGCACTTGTTGACCTGCAGGACAGATTTTTTTAATGTTATCTTTTAAAATGCTCGACAGTATCATGAAAGGGCAATAATAACTTGAGATTTACCTTCATACTGAAGTATGAACATCTCTTAATATGATTGAGAGAGGAGCATTACAGGAAGAAAACAGAAAGCTTAGCATATAAATGCAGGCTTCTTTAGCCAACAGTGAGCAACTGCGTGGTTAGAGTAAAAAATAAGGTAAGAATTAAAAAGAAGGAGGAGGATTTAGAGTAAGAAATAAGGTAAGAATTTAAAAGGAGAAGGAGGATGGGGCAGGAGCAAGAGGAGGATTAGGAGGAGGGGAGGAGCAGGAGGACAGGGGATTTCAGAATGTGGGAAGGGTCCCAATTTAAAGCTACAGTCAGAGCCACAGGTCAGCAAGTAGGTTGCCTGCCTTGCCATCTGCACAGTAAGCACAGTTTTGAGTCCTGGTGGTACCAAAGGAAACTTTGATACTGTGGTCTGTCTCTGTCTCTTTGTTTCTCCACATAAATTAGAATGTCAACCCAGGAGAACAAAGATCCAATTCTACAAAAGCAAAATAATAATAATAACAATCGGATTTATTCCCACATGTAATAATAAGCTTTAAAGATTATTTTAGCAAAAGGTCATGGCTAGAATTGTGGCTTAGGAAGGTATCAATTCTGAAATAATGGGGAGTGAACTAAAGGTAATATGGAATAGATAAAACATTTTTTTAATTTTATTTATTTATTTTCCCTTTTGTTGCCCTTGTTATCTTGTTGTTGTTGTTGTTATTATGGTTGTTATTGATGTCGTGGTTGTTGGATAGGACAGAGAGAAATGGAGAGAGGAGGGGGAGACAGAGAGGGAGAGAGAAAGATAGACACCTGCAGACCCACTTCACCACCTATGAAGTGACTCCCCTGTAAAAGGCAGTAGCCTTGAAATTCCCTTTTTATGCAGTTGTTTGTTAAGTGCTTTTAGTATGAGTTGCTTGTAGTATGAGGTGGAAAATTCCTTGCCCCTTCCCCCTTGAATAAACAGGACCTAATCAGTTAAGGCCACCCATTGTTCGAAGGACCCTGCCTGGGGACAAGCCTTATCAGGACCTCATCAGTGAAGGCCACCCATTGTTCGAAGGACCCTACATGGGGACAAGCCTTATCAGGACCTTTGAACAGACTTTGTGGTGTGCTGTCTACTGGATGGGTGGTCATAGCCGATGGCAGGAGGATGTGCCTGGTTGAATTCTATTGGTTGTGTGATCTTACTATATTTGAAACTAGCCCGCGCTTTGCTTTGAATGGATCATGCTTTTGCTAAGTTTGAAATGATTGGATCTTGTGTTTGCTATAGCCTGTTATTGGATGTAGGTTGATAAGGTGATGTGCTCCCCCTCCCTGAGTGTAGTCTGAATTCCTATAAATTGTATGGTTTGAGCCCTGTTCGGGGTCGAGCTTGGTAAACTAACACCAGTCACCATCTCGGCCCGGATTGCAATTCGTCAATAAACATCTTTGCTTCCTTACAGTGGATGGTGGTTTGATTTATGCTCGCTAACATTTGGAGGCCCCAGCGAGATCCCTCAGACGGGTATTCCTGAGGACACCCCATCCTGGGTCCGGACCCTCGGAGGCCTTGGAAGTCCTGCCCGGCGCCGGTAAGTCAGGCCTGAATTTTGTATGGTACCATTACTTTTCTAGCTCTGTGCCTCCGGAGAACCAGTGAGTCAAGCTTGATTTTTGTGTAAGTCCCCGCGGGGCCTGGGGGTCTGTGGATTGCGGGACGCCGCGTTAAAATCCCAGACCGCAGCGCTGGGGAGTGACGACTCCCAGGCTGCTGGGGTAAGGATCTGGAACAGGGTCCGCCCCGGGACCTGAGACAGGGTCCACCCGGGACCTGAGACAGGGTCCACCCGGGACCTGAAACAGGGTCCACCCGGGACCTGAGACAGGGTCCACCCGGGACCTGAGACAGGGTCCACCCGGGACCTGAAACAGGGTCCCCTAAGGATCTGGAACAGGGTCCGCTTCCGAACTGTCTCTCGTGGCCACTCTGTGTTTGTCTCCTTTACTCTCCTCACTTTGGCAATTCGCGAAAAGGCTGAGCCTATTAGTGCAATTGAGGGGGTCTGGCCGGAGCTACTCTCCGGTGACTCCTGAAGGCCTAATTAGCAACATTCCTTAGTAGCGGCAGCCGGAATGGTAATTGCCCAATCTTGACTGAGTGAGTGATCTGCTGCATGCGTTGTGTGTGTGTGTGTGAATGCCGCATGCCTCACGGCCTTAAGGCTACGGGGCCTAAGTGGGCCCTAACCTGCGTGTCCGTGGAGTCGTCTCAGCTAAACGGGGATTCTCAACTCAGTTGAGACCAGGGCCGGGGATTATACGGCTACCCCTAAAGCTAAGACTTCTTAAGGTCCCGCGAGGGGCCCGGCCAGGCGGGCACAGTTGAGTGTCTGATGTCCTTCGGATGTCAGTTCCATTTTCCCCACTAACTATCTGTCTTGTCGGCCTTGTAGTCTTAGCTGGTTGTCTCTTCGTTTGTCTCCTTCCCTTATTTTGTGTTACGGTACCACAGGAGGTTAAAGGTTAAAAAAAAATTTAGAAAAACTGGAGTCTCCATTAATAAAAACTTCTTGCAACCTAAAAAGGGAAGAAGGTCCCAAGTGGACACCCTTTGGGTTGATAGGGAAAAAGTGTGTGAGAATGAGAAAACGGTGTGCCAGCTGGCTGTAAGAAAGAGTATAAAAAGAACCCGTGAAATCTGGGGTGTTAGGTATTGTCTGGACATTTGTTAAGCGCGCTTGTCTGTCTGTGTGTGTCTTGTCTGTTTGTCAGTCTGTGTTTCGTGTTCACTTACTTTCACTTTGCAGGAATGGGCCAGGTGGCATCTACCCCACTGGACCTGGTTACTCATAGTTTGGGGGTAGGAGTGCATAAATATAAACTCATGACTTTTTGTTCCTCAGAAAGGCTCACCTTTGATGTAAGATGTGTTTCTGTGCTTTTTTGTGTCCCTGTGTCTTTTTGGTCAACATTAAGAAATCATCTCAGAGCAACGGGACCAGATTTGGTTCCGGCCTGAAGTTGCCAGCTGAATTTTGCCTTGTCTTTGTCTCTCTTTTAAGCCTGAGTAGCAGAACCATGTCCTCAGGCTAGTCCAGGCAGGACACTGAGGGTGCCACCCCGCCCTCACAGGAGTCAGGCTGGCTGGTCACAGCAGGGGCCTGGAGCTGGGCCAGGCAGCAGCTCTAGTGCAGGGGCGACACCCCGCCCTGCCTCGGTGTGGCCGTGACCTGGGACGGGCCCATGGGTGCAGATGGGTGATAGTGCTAGCATGTGTGTGGCTTTACCCATGCCCCTGGAGCTGACTGGAACTGTCTGAAAACTGTCCTTGGTCCTCTTGGGCTCCTCGTGGAGAGAAGCTGAAAGAATTTGTTTCTTCCTCTTTGTTTATTTAGGGCTAGTTAAGGTTGTCCTAGGAGCTATTGGATAAAAGAAAAATCTTAGTATATAAATGTGAGATGTTTCATCTTGAAAAATTGTGTGAGTGCAGATCTAAATTTGTGTTTGACCAGGTATGTTGCTAAGATGTGTCTGTACTGGTTAAAAGCTGCTCTTTTCCCCTAAGCAATCAGCCCAGATATATAAATGATAAAAAGGTGGCTATGAGATGTCTTACATGTTTATATGTGTGTTTTGGGTTTGTTTTTGTGGCCTAAAAATGTTAATCTTAAGGTTAAAAGTGTAAGTAACTTTAAAGCTGCATTCTTATCAAAGTTCTTTAAAAAAAAAAAGGAGTTTTCAATACAGTTCTTATGTGGTAATATAAGGGTAAAAATTCATTTGCTAAGACAGCTAAAGATTTAAAGTCTTAAGTATTTAATGTGACAATTCATCTTCTCCAAATTGATATGCAAATTATCTATTTTATAGATATTGGTCCACAGCAAATTTGGCATTTGTCTGACATTGAAAATGCTTTGAGAAGTCACTAGTATGTGTTAACTCTCTAAGTAATTAGAGTTTGTTTAAAGTTTAAGGAAAAATTTAGTTAAAGTGAATTTGGTTTAGAGATCCTGGTCATAGAAATTGCTACAGTAGGTTAAAAAGGTAACTTTTAAATGTATGCTCTTTAAAATTCAAACAGAGCCTCTCAAGTTAGGTATCACACACTGAAGATGTGTCTCTATCTCTTGTGTGGAAAATGGCAGAAAGGTTATTGACATGTAAACGTTTTAAAATACCTTCTCAACTAAAGAAGTAGAACTGGCTTAGGTGAGTGAAAAATAACACAGTGGTTATATTAATGATTTTCTAGCCTGAGGCTTTTGCGCTGGTTTTCCTCTTTATATCTTTCTGCTTTTAAAAATTATCTGGTTTGTTTTAAGACGCTGTCAGAGATTTATTCTTGACAAATGGTATTTTTGGTCTGATAGAAGATTTGTTTTGGCAAATCCTGATTTAACAAAATTATTATTTTGAATATTTAAGTTATGAGGTTTATTTTAGCCCTTTAAGTTGCCATATTAGAGTTCTAAGGGGTAAAATCTATTAAGAGTTTTATATCTACACTTATTCATGATAGCTTTGTGATGAGTAAAGATCTTAACAAAAACTGTTTTGATATTGTGCTTAAATTGTCCAAGCAGTTTAAAATAATGCTAAAAAATGGTGATCATTTTATTATGTCAACACATTAGATATTGACTTTATATACTATACTGGTATATCTGTTAAAAAGACCTTCTAAAATTACATAGAGATGTATAGGCAAATTCTGGTCATTAGATTGTCAGTTTTGGTAAGCTCTTAATCTGGTTTTGTGTATGTCTTACTGGTTACAAATGTAAGAGTACGGCAGTGATACCCCTTCAATCATACTGCCAGGTTCTCTTAGGGGGTCTCCAAGAGGCAGTAAAATGGCCCACAAATTTCTCTAAGGTAAATAGAATGACACTAAATTTGGCGTTTTGTTGCTCAAATCTGCCCCAGGTGTTAGAAAAAAGTTACAGAAGACAGAAAGATTTTAAAGAAAAGCTGAGAGATTGCTCAGAGGGTTTTTAAGAAGTTGGTAAATGTTTTGACATTAGACTTTGGAAAGAAAGAAAGGAAGGAAGGAAGGAAGGAAGGAAGGAAGGAAGAAAGAAAGAAAGAAAGAAAGAAAGAAAGAAAGAAAGAAAGAAAGAAAGAAAGAAAGAAAGAAAGAAAGAAAGAGAGAGAAAGTTGAGGCCGTGCCCAGAGGGAAAAGGAAAGTCAGAAAATTGGGGGCTAAGGGTAGAGAAAGATCAGTGATGTTACTGCAAAGAAAAAGGACACTGGAAGAAAGGCTGTTTTATCAACAAGCCATTTAGACTGCTGGTTGATGAACTTAAAGGCATAAGCCGGGGAGTGCTGACCCAAAAACTTGGGCCATGGCACAGACCCGTTGCCTATTTGTCAAATATTGGACCCTGTAGCTGCTGGATGGACAAAATGCCTGAGGACAATAGCACCTGTGGCACAGCTGGTAAGGAAAGCAGACAAGCCATCACTGGGGCAAGTCCAATGCCCACCTAACCTGCTACCAAGTTCTGTTCCTAGACCAGCCATGAGTGAAATTCAGTGCTGCCACTGGCCTGAACCCTGCCACCCTGATGTTGGAGACGGATCCTGAGGCTCCCTACAAAAGCATGACTGCCAAGAGGTATGCCTTTGCTACATGGCGTGTGCATGGAGCATGTGGGGAGAGAAGATTCCTGACTCCCACCGGGAAGATGATCCAGCAAAAGAACCTACTGGAGGCCGCATGGACCCTGCAAGAAGCAGCCGTGACCCATTGTTCCGGACATCAGAAAAGAAACTAGAGGGCAGATGAAGCCACTTGTGCAGCTACACAACAAGCAGGGCCAGCCTTGACATTGATTCTACTAGGCTCCCTGCTTCCAAAGGACCCTGGATACAGTAAGGAGAAATAAGATGGGCAAGAGATTAGGACTAGAGACTAAACAGATTTTACAGAAGTAAAATCAGAGACTTTTGGGTATAAGTACTTGCTGATATTTATAGACACATTTTCAAGTTGGGTAGAGGTTTAACCAATAAAGTCTGAGGGGGCATAGATGGTGAGCAAGAAAATTTTAGATAAAACAGTGCCCAGGTGGAGAGTTCCCTCTCACCATTGGTTCTGGTAAGCAGACATTCACTGTTTTTGTGTCTCAGTTAGTGACCCGAGAAATGGGAACAAATTGGGAATTTCATTATGCTAATGAGCCCCATATCCCTGGGCAGGTAGAGATAAATTAGACCTTAAAGGAGACTTTAACTAAATTAACCCTTGAAACTGGCAGGGGATGGGTATCGCTCCTGGCTCAGGCCCTTCTGAGAGTACACTGTCTCCCATTGTAAACAAACTGTCTCCCTTTGAAATGGTTTTTGGCAGACTGCTGCTGTCATGATCTGTGATGCTCTTGTCTCTGATCTATCCCACAACTGTTACCAAGTTCTTACAGATCTCCAGCCTATATTGCAGGACAATTAGAATGCTGTGCTACAAGCCTTTGGGAAGGACCCTGTCACCTGCTGCCTGCTCCACAAGGCACACCCAGTGAGAAAGACCTTATATTGTGATCCTGAGTACACCAACTGCTGCAAAGGTTGCCGGAAAGTGGCACTAGATTCATCACATTCCTTTGAAGAGGACAGTTGCTGATCCCACTGACCCAAAAGAAAAAAGATGAAGATGAATCAAAGATTTGATTCTCGGCTAAGACAAGTGGGGAATGTAAAAGGCAGTAGCCTTGAAATTCCCTTTTTATGCAGTTGTTTGTTAAGTGCTTTTAGTATGAGTTGCTTGTAGTATGAGGTGGAAAATTCCTTGCCCCTTCCCCCTTGAATAAACAGGACCTAATCAGTTAAGGCCACCCATTGTTCGAAGGACCCTGCCTGGGGACAAGCCTTATCAGGACCTCATCAGTGAAGGCCACCCATTGTTCGAAGGACCCTACATGGGGACAAGCCTTATCAGGACCTTTGAACAGACTTTGTGGTGTGCTGTCTACCGGATGGGTGGTCATAGCCGATGGCAGGAGGATGTGCCTGGTTGAATTCTATTGGTTGTGTGATCTTACTATATTTGAAACTAGCCCGCGCTTTGCTTTGAATGGATCATGCTTTTGCTAAGTTTGAAATGATTGGATCTTGTGTTTGCTATAGCCTGTTATTGGATGTAGGTTGATAAGGTGATGTGCTCCCCCTCCCTGAGTGTAGTCTGAATTCCTATAAATTGTATGGTTTGAGCCCTGTTCGGGGTCGAGCTTGGTAAACTAACACCAGTCACCATCTCGGCCCGGATTGCAATTCGTCAATAAACATCTTTGCTTCCTTACAGTGGATGGTGGTTTGATTTATGCTCGCTAACATCCCCTACAGGTGGGGAGCCGGGGGCTCAAACCAGGATCCTTATGCCGGTCCTTGTGCTTTGCGCCATGTGCGCTTAACCCACTGCGCTACCGCCCCAAACATAATCTTTTTAATATATTTTTCTCTCTCTATTTCTCAGTCACTCTCTCCCAAGGCTCCCAAGTCAAATTTTCCATTCAGAGAGAGGGAGAGAAAGCACAGTAACAGACCTTCCTGCTTTCTGTGGTACCACCATGATACTCCTGAATGGCATGAGAGCTTAAACCGGGTTCTTGTTTGTAAGCCATAAGCCCTACCCACTGATCTACTTCTTCATTCCTTTTCTTCTCTCTCTTTCATTATCATTTTCTCAACCTTCATCCTTTTGATTTCCTAATTTAGAGAAAGGTGAATGTGTGTGTGTGTGTGTGTGTGTGTGTGTGTGTGTGTGTGTGTGTGTATGTTTTCACACCATGTAAATTAATCTTAAACACTGATGTGAAACTGCATCCCCTACAAAAAAACAGGTATCAGAGAGCTACTCCAAACCCAGAAAATACTGGAACAATATTAGCTAGACATTAGCTAGACATTCTGAGCAATACTAACAAGCATATTGCACAAAATGATGTACCTATAAATGAACTTTTAGCAAGTGAATCACTGATCATTTCATAAGGGCAACATCTGTCCTGCCTTTGGCTTGATGTTTCATTGAATTTTTATGAAAAGTACAATTTGATGTCTTCTTTGAGTTATCTCAGAAATTAGTACGTTAAAGAGATTTGCCTGAGGGAATTTCACATATGAATTAACAATGACTTCATTATCACAGTGAGCTGCCATTTAAAGACTTATCATAGAAGAGAAAACAAAGCCAGCTGCCAATTCTTGGGAGTACTGAGAATACTGTCCTGAATTAGAGTTATTTAGCATTAAGTACGAAAATCTAAGTCCCTTGAGGACAGGATGTCCTTACTGACATATAAAAAAGCCTTAGTACCTGGTGCTGAAAATTAATGCTCTCCCTGTAAGAGGAGGCAAACCTGTATGCATTCAATATTATCTATTTTCATTCATTCATTAAGTTAATTAGTCAATATTCAAACTTATATGAACAAGAGAATTTAATGAGAATGCAAATTAACTCAGAACACTGGAACTTATTTAAAAGATTATTTTATTTTATTTTTGATTTACACAGCCTCTGCCAACCCTAACCCAGGGTATGAGAAGACCTTTTACATGAAGGAGACCTAAGTGACTTTCAGGCACATCCTAATAAAAGAATTTCATTTATGTAAGAATATGGCATTTTAAAAATGAAGGATTTTTTTTTGCAGATAAATATCCTTCCAGGATAATCCACCTATAATGAGTAGATGTTTGAGCAATGTGGAAAGTAGTTTCCTATAGGTGAAATGATCTCAGAAATGGCTTAAAACAAGTCAAAGGTTATCACAATTTCTTAGCTACTTCTTCCTCCTAAAATGTGAATTGTGCCCTTTTCTGAATCTGGGCTGAATAAAGGGTGGCTTCCTTAACAAACAGGAAGTGATGCTGTGCCTAGGCCTTAGGAGCAACTCATACCACTTGGTACTAGATCCCTGATTACCCAGAATAGTTTCAATGTGAGAAATTCCAAATTAGGTACAAAAGAGGCAAGACAGGTAGAAAAAGAGGGAGAGTCCTAGTCAGGTAAGATGGTTTATTGGGAGGGTGACTGGTTTACCATGTGTATGACTGGGCTTAAAGCCTGACCTTCAAAGCACTGGGGTAAGGTGTGTGTGTGTGTGTGTGTGTGTGTGTGTGTGTGTGTGTGTGTGTGTGCGCGCGCGCGCGCGCGCGCTATGTCTGACTCTGTCTCTGTTTCTGTGTGTGGTGTGTGTTGTGGTGTGGTGTGTGTGTGTGTGTGTGTGTGTGTGTGACTCTCCCTCTGTCTGTCTCTGTTTCTAGCCAAGAAATTCTTCCCACAGCAGTGAAGCTCCAGCATTGCCCGAAAAGAAAGAACGAAAAGGAGGAAGAGGAGAAAAAAAGGTCTCCATTACACACATGGATTACATGAACATATGCAAAATTATTCACCCATTAATCATTTCATTCACTTTCTCATTCATTCAGTACCTTTTCCCAGTCACTATGCGAGGCAATCTGAGTAGAAAAGGAAACTCATTTTCATGCTGCTGATAGTTGTTGGAGTAATAATTATATGGTGATTATTATAAGTTCAGATTCTTGAACTTTTCTCCACATCTCCAATTAATCTGATTCTATAAACCTGTAGTGGGGCCCAAGAAATATGAATGTTGTGGGAGTCGGGCTGTAGCGCAGCGGGTTAAGCGCAGGTGGCACAAAGCACAAGGACAGGCATAAGGATCCCGGTTCGAACCCTGGCTCCCCACCTGCAGGGGAGTCGCTTCACAGGCGGTGAAGCAGGTCTGCAGGTGTCTATCTTTCTCTCCTCCTCTCTGTCTTCCCCTCCTCTCTCCATTTCTCTCTGTCCTATCCAACGACAACAACAATAATAACTACAACAATAAAACAGGAAGGGCAACAAGGGAATAAATAAATAAAATAAATATATAAAAAAGAAATATGAATGTTGTGTAAGAACTACTTTTAAAAACATTTTTTTTATTTTTGGATAGAGATAGAGAGGAAATGAGAGGGAATGGGGAGATGGAGAAGGTAAGAGAAAAGTTACATCTAAAATACTGCTTCACCATTTGTGAAGCTTTCTCTTTTAAGGTGAGACAGGGGCTTGAACCTGTGTCAGTGTGCATAGCACATGTGCACTCTATCAGGTGTGCTAACATCTGGCCCCAGGACTACTCTTTAAAACCATACAAACGGTGTCCAGGCAATGGTGCACCTGGTTAGGTACACACGTTAAAGTGTACAAGGTCCCAGGCTCATGAGTGCTGTGAGGCAGGGCTGCAGGTGTCTCTTTCTCTCTCTACTTCTCCATTCCCTCTCAGTTTCTCTCAGTTTCTATCCAATAATAAATACATAAAAATACAAAAATAAATAAATATATTCCTCAGTGAAGAAGAAAGCATACAAATGGATTCCCTCATTCAAGATACTTTATGCTTAGTATAAAAGGTAGACATGTGAGCAAAAATAATTATGATAAACATTTAGGTGTTATCACTGATACACATATTATGAGGGAAAAGGACAAGGATGGGATTAAATTTCTAAAGAGGAAGACACAAAGCAGGCAGGGAAGCATGAGTTGTCACAGAGAACTTCAAATGAGTGAGTACAAATGAGTGTGAAGTCGAAAAACAGTACATGAAAGTACGCAACCACAATGAGCCAAAACATGATTGGGAAGGCTTTATATGTCATACTGGACCCCTAACAACAGATGGATTCCTGGAAGAATTCGCAAACAGCAGGGGAGGACAAAATAGTTCAACTTTCTTTTGGGGGTTTAATCTGTTAACAAAAAGCTAGCATTGAATCAACAACTTCAAGATGAGGATCAGATAGACTATCAAAATCCTGAGAAATGATCCCTTGGAAGATAAAAAAGAATTTCTGAGTGAACATTGAGAGAGCATTCTCTTCTTAGGATCCTGAGACTGTGAATGTATTTCTTCTGTGCTGATAATCTCATCTGTAGTAAAGTAATTTTAATGAATGTTTTTGTGAACCATGTAAACATATTCATTGTGACCTTTCATATCAATAGACTCTTCAACTCATCTATGGCCCAGTCTCTGAAATCTTCTAAATGAACCTCAAAAAGAGAGTTTTCCAAATGTTGGAGAGGATATAGGGAAAAGGAAATACTTCTGCACTGCTGGTAGGAGTATACACAGGTCAAATTTTTGTGGAAAACAGGCTGGAGATTTCTCAGAATATGAGAAATGGACCTACCCTATGACCCAGAAATTTCTCTTTAGGAAATTTAACCAAAGGAAATGAAAGCACCTATTAAAAGAATTCTATATATACCTATGTTCATAGCAACACAGTTTGTAATATACAAAACCTGGAAACAAATCAGATGTCCAATGACAGGTGAGTGACTAAAAAAAAAAAAAAACTACGGTGCGGCATATATACATATATCTCAGCTGTTAAAAATGACAAAGTCATCACCTTTGAATCATCTTGGATGGCACTAAAAGAAATCATATTAAGTGAGATAATCCAAAAAGTAAAGGCAAATACCAAATAATCTCGTTT
Source organism: Erinaceus europaeus (assembly GCF_950295315.1). Lineage (NCBI taxonomy): Eukaryota > Metazoa > Chordata > Mammalia > Eulipotyphla > Erinaceidae > Erinaceus > Erinaceus europaeus. The sequence continues at coordinate 57,303,514 of NC_080173.1, read as the reverse complement.
ATTATTGGGGCTTGATAAATATGGACAGTGAAGGAGAACAGGAAATGAAACATGGACTGGGCATGGAGTATTGTATCAAAGCAAAGAACTTGGAGGAAGATGGGATGGGAGAGAACTGTGAGTCCTGGTACATAACAAAATTGTGCTCATATATCAATGACTATGCTATAAAGCATTAATACTCTCAATAATAAAAAAAGAGAGTTGTCTTTCTTTTTTCAGTTTTGTTATTATGCCTTCTATGCTTTGTACCTTTGCCATCTGACAAATTCAGAACCAAAGATGTATCATAAGCTGCATAAAGATGACTTATTCTATATTAATGTCAAATGTGAAGTTTTTCCTTAGGAATAAATGAAACCCTAACTACTGAAGTCCACTTGATTCCCAAAGTGACCACTGGTGCTTTCTTGCCTAGTGAGGTTCATCTAAGTATATACTGCATTTCAATTTATAGATAGGCACCCTCCTATCCTTTAGATATATAATTTTTGGAATTTGTCTGTTATTAATACTAATTCAACAAACTGTTGAATAAAACAATATTAAAAGCATAAAAATAAATAAGGCACCTTGTTCAAAATCCCACAAGTACTGACTGAGTGGTAGACTTTAAAGCCAACCTCTATAGACTATAATAGACATTCACAGAGCCATTTGCACTGTCCTTCCTTAACTCCCTGCCTCCTTTCCAACTATGAAGTATATTAATTTAAAAATCTGAACAATGAGACAGGAAATTGAGAAGCACTTTTTATCTTCAGCACTTTATTGCCATGTACAGGAATCATAAGATACTAATGCAAGAGACAGTGCATCTGATCCTTTTAGCAGAAAACAAAAGACAACGTAGGTTCACTAGTGATACACCCAGTAAAGTGCACATGTTATCATGTGTGACAACCCGGGTTGAAGGTCCTGGGCCTCACCTGCAGGGAAAAAAACTTCACTAGTGGTAGAGTAATGCTACAGGAGTCTCTCCTTTGTTCTTCATTCTCACCCTTTCTCAGCCTCTTATCCTCACTATTTCTTTCACCCTCCATAACAAAAATATTATAAAAAACAGAAGTAAGAGGATGGGGGATGACCATCAGGAATGGTGAAGTCACCAAGGAACTAGAGAATTAGAGAATTAGAGAATCCTATGAAAGGAAAGGTCTCAACCAAGTAAAGACGCTGAATGGTTGATATTCCATGCCTGACATCCCAGCAATAGCCCTGGTGTCAAAATAAATAAGAAAAAATAAAATAAAAAGACCCATCTTCCTCAGGTGTAGCAAAGAGTATGTTGTCCAGCCTCCCTTCTGAGGATGGAACACGTATCCATAAACTAGGGCAAAATATATACCTGAAAGCAAAAGTACACAATAGTCTGCAGTGAGTACCCCCCAACATTTCATCTGCACTATTCCAGCCTTTAGGTGCATGATTGTTCAACAATTTGTTTGGCCTTGTATGCTAACTCTCTTTTCAGCACCAGGATCCAGATGCTAGCATGATGCCAAGCAGACTTCCCTGGGCAGACAACCCCACCAATGTGTCCTGCAGCTCTAATTCAACAGAACCCCGCCCCACCAGGGAAAGAGAGAGGCAGGCTGGATCAACCTGCCAATGCCCATGTTCAGCGGGGAAGCAATTACAGAAGCCAGACCTTCCACCTTCTGCATCCCACAATGACCTTGGGTCCATACTCCCAAAGGGATAAAGAATAGGAAAGCTATCAGGGGAGGGGAGGGGGAGGGGAGAGGGAGGGGAGGGGATACAGAGGTCTGCTGGTGGGAATTGTGTGAAGTTGTACCCCTCTTATCCTAGGGTTTTGTTAATATCTCCTTTTTTAAATAAAATTAAAAAAAATAAAAAAGGAAAAGCAGATGGAAAGAAGTTAGAGACAATTCTACTACATTCTATGAGAAAGGTTTCTTTCACTGAACCAGCAGCCAACTCGGGATGTCATTTTGTTGTTAGTAATTTCAGATGTAAGTGATTGGCTCTAATTGATCTTCAGAAATCATTTTGCCATAACAGGACTCTTCATGTGTGCGTTTTTATTGTAGCTGCATATTTTTACTACTTTATCATTGCCATTTTATAGAGTGATCTTTTAGCATATTTTATTTTACTCAACCTATTTTTTCTCTTACTTTACCCTTAACAATGGAAAAAGAAGTAGGAGTAATGAAGGTAGTTAGGAGAAAGTAGTTAGGAGAAAGTAGTCCATCTCCCAAAGAGAACAAATGTCTCTACTCCAGTTAGCTCTGTGTAGCTATGAGATCACAGCAGGATGCTAAATTCAAGTGGATATGCTGGCAATCCTGTGTTAGGTACTAAGTGTTGTGTTAGGTACTAAGTGTTGTTCATACAGGGTTGATGAAAATGTAGATTGATGAAGTCACTACTGAAAATAGTATGGAAAAAATCCTCAGTAAATTAATAATAGAGCTACCATAAGAGTCTGCACTCTCATTTCTGTGTATATATTCAAAAGGAATGTAGTCAGTATCTCAAAGTGATAGCAACACCCCCATATTCATCGAAGCATTTTTCAATAGCCAAGATGGAAAAACATACTAAATGACTATTGATGGATGGTTGGATAAGACAGTAGAATATACATAATTAAAAAAAAAAGAAGGAGATCTGCCATTTGTGACAATACAGATAAATTGAGCCTGGAAGGCATTATGCTAAAGGAAATAAGCTCAACACAGTAAGATAAAAATTGCATTATAATTATAACATATGTGCAATAAAGCAGAAGCAAAGAGTTAACTCATGTGGTGTTTTAGCCAGGGTGAGTGGGAGGGGGAAATTGAGTAGTATAGGTCAAAGGTAACAAAATGTGTTACTCACAAAGAGTTAAGTTCTGGAGATTGAGTGTAGGATACATGATGATATGCAACAGCCCTGTACTATATACCTGAAATTTGCTAAGATGATCTTCAGTGTTCTCACTAGGAAGAGAAATAGTGAAAAGTACTATATAAAGTAAGGAGTATATTAATTTTATGGTTTTGATAATTTCACAAGTATCTATACGTGCTAAATGTGTACACCTCAGGAATTTGGAATTTTAATTTCAGTTTTACCTTAGTAAAGCTCAAAAGGAAAAGAAAGCAAGTGAAAGGGGTAGAAGAAGATGAAGAAGGAAGTGTGAGGAGGAGAAAGAAAAAAAACTACAAGAGGGGAAAATAAAGATGAAAAGAAAAATCTATTTGCAAACGGTAATTCTAAAGACAAGCTGAAATGGTAAGGAATATTCCTAGAACAATATTCCCATCTTGTTTAGAATTCCTGAAAGGAAAATTATCACTGAAAAAAAAAAGTCTGTATCGACTGAGTATGGACCAACCTGCCACGGCCCATGCCCAGTGGAAAAGCAATTACAGAAGCCAGACCTTCCACCTTCTATACACCATAATGATCCTGGGTCCATACTCCCAGAGGGATAAAGAATAGGAAAGCTATCAGGAGAGGGAATGGGATATGGAATATGGAGTTCTAGTAGTAGGAATTGTGTGGAATTGTACTCCTCTTATCCTATGGTCTTGTCAGTATTTCCATTTTATAAATAAAAATTTTAAAAGGGGGTCGGGCACAGTGGGTTAAGGACACATGGTGCGAAGCACCAGGACCAGCATAAGGATACAGGTTCGAGCCCTCCCCCACCACCACCTGCAAGTGGGTTGCTTCACAAGAGGTGAAGTAGGTCTGCTGGTGTCTCTCTTTCCCCCTCTCCGCCTCCCCCTCCTCTCTCCATTTCTCTCTGTCCTATCCAACAATGACATCAATGACAATAATAATAATAACAACAATAAACAAGATCAACAAAAGGGAAAAAATAGCCTCCAGAAGCAGTGGATTCATGGTGCAGAGCCCCAAGAATAACCTCGGAGGCAAAGAAAATGAAAAATAATAATTATAATAATAATAAATATATTCTTAATTCAAAGTCATGAAATCCTAGAGAAAAAACTAGCATAATGATTAAGCATTTCAGAACCAGTTTTTTTTTCAAATGTACATAAGATTAAGTATTCATTTTGATTAGTAAGATGCTCAAAGTTGGAGAACATAGCCGCACTGCCTTGTAACTGTACAACAGTGTATTGCAAATGGCAACACATCTGCTATAGAGAGCTGTGGACTGCAATCCTGCAGTCTCTGCTTTCGGGATGAGTTTGTTATAATTAATGTCACTGCGCTGAATGTCAAAGGAATTAATAACGATTAGCCTCTGATTATAAAGAGCTGCCTATCATGGTTATTATGTTAACATTCAAAACCAACTTGCTTTATTAAAGCATTTGTTTTTGAATTGTCAGCAGCAATCTGTAAATCAATGAGTTGCATATTTCAGGATCAGGGATTGCATATAGGGTGTTGGTTTTGTTGTTGGAACTATGTTTCATAATTATGTTATTCAGGCTGATGATCAATGTGAAAAGAGAGAAAAACTGAAACTCTTTAAATAAGATCTTGAGATGGCTCATTACCCCATAACAGCAGAACTACTTCTATACTTAACTAAGTTGGAAATAATTTTACTATTTAAAATTTAGTATGCATTACTAGGTGTTGTCCACTCTAAAACCAAAGAAAATATAGGTTGACAACACCCTGGCACCACAATAAGCCAGAGCTGTGCAGTGCTCTGGTGTTTCTCTTTGTGTCTTTCTCTCTCAAAAATAAATAAAATATTTTAAAAATATAAAAATAAAGGAATGATATTCATCAACATAATGTCTTACTAAACAATCCACTTTTTTGAGGATTTAAAATAGCCACCAAATGTCCCAGTAGTAGTGAACTCAGAACAATGCACCCACTTTCATCCACAAAGACCATGATTCAAGTTTTTAATGCCCACCTTCATGGGGAAGTTTCATGAGTGGTGAAACAGTGCTGTAGATGTCTCTCTTTCTCTTTCCATCTATATCTCCCTTCTCTTCTTAATTTTTCTGTCTGTATCCCAGAAAAGAAAGAAGAAAGGGAAAGAGAAAAAATAAAATGGCCACAGGGAGCCTCCAGTGGATTTGTCATATGTGCAGGCACCAAGCCCAAATAATAATCCTGGTGGCAAAAAAGAAAAAAAAAGGCGGGGGGACTAATTTCAAGAGGACAGTGAATGCTATATCTAAGTCAAAGGAACAGCTGAGAACATTGAATAGTTATCAAAACCAGAGAACAGAAACCTGAAGGTTCAAGAAAGATAATTACTAGCTAGATAATATGTGAAAAGCAGAAAAGCTCCCTTCTAGAGCCCCAGGTGACAGGGTGGCCTGGTATTGACCAAAAAGGCCAACATTAAAGTGTGCTGGTCTTTTGCCCTTATCCAACTTCTGTAGTTCTTACTTTATCTGACAAGGTTAGACTTAAAGTGGTTAAGGGAAGTGAAGTAGTGGGTAGCAAAGAAGGTATCTAGGTCTAAGTAGAAAATTATTGAATAAATACTTTATGGTGCCTTTTGGGAGTGTTTCTACTTGCTTGCTTCCTTTATTGAGTCTTAAGTCTACTCTCTGCAGACTATAGCACACTTTTACATTAAGGTATATAGTTTCCCCTAACTTGTGCATACATACACACATGTACCTATCCCTTGGGCCCTGATCTATAACTAGGTTCTGTAACTTTGTTAGGAAGTACACAATTAAAATGGAACTAAAGAGTTCCATGAGTTAGGGAAGGTCATAAGACCTTAATAACTATATCTTAAGATACTACAGAACCTGTTGCTTCTGTTCTCCCTGGTCTAAGATTATAGGCTGTTTAATATTTCAAAAAAAGTTTTTATTATTAGAAATACATTAACAATTTAAGCCCAGTGTCAGAATTCAATCAATATACAATTTTGAAACATTAAGTGCTTGGACTAAAGGAATATATACTCAGAACTGAAATCTATGGATCTAAAGAACTCAAGACATGCAATCTATTTCCTTTCTCATACTGAATGGTGATTTATAAGATTATAAATTATTAGGAGTATGTATTAACACCATTATTACGATCAAAGATCAAAGATCCCACCCCTAGCCCCAACAGTATATCTGAAAATCTACTCTCCTTCCCCCAAGAGTATTTTACTTTGGTGTAATACTCCAAACCTAGTCAACTGCTGTTTTGTGTTTCCCTTTCTGTTCTTCTTTCTCAACTTCTGTTTATGAGTGGGATCATCCTATATTCATCTTTCTCTTTCTGGCTTACCTCACTTAATGTAATTCATTCAAGCTAAATCTAAGATAGGTCTATGAAGGTAGATTCTTTTTTTTTTTTTTTGCCTCCAGGGTTATTTCTGGGCTTGGTGCCTGCACTACAAATCCACTGCTCCTGGAAGCTATGCTGTTGTGCTTGTTGTAGTTGTTACTGTTGTCATAGCTGTTGTTGTTGTTGGATAGGACAGAGAGAAATGGAGTGTGGAGGGGAAGACAGAGAGGAGGAGAGAAAGATAGACACCTGCAGACCTGCTTCACCGCTTGCAAAGTGACCTCATGCAGGTGGCGGGGGAGGGGGGGTCGAACTGGAATCCTTAAGCCGGCCCTTGAACTTTGCTCCATGTGCGCTTAACCTGCTGTGCTACGGCCCGACTACCAGATTCATTATTCTTAACAGCTAAGTAGTATTCCATTGTGTATACATACCACAATTTTCTCAGCCACTCATCTGTTGTTGGACACCTCCAGGTTTTGGCTATTACAGATTTGTGCAGTTATAAAAATAGGTTTAAACATGTTTTTTGGATGGGTGTGTTTGACTCCATAGGATATATCCCCAGGAGAGGAATTGCTGAATCATAAGAAATTTCTAGCCTTGTGAGGGTTCTCCAGACTGCTCTCTACAGGGGTTGGAAGAATTTATATTCCCACCAGCAGTGCAGGAGGGTTCCTTTGCCCCCACAGCCTTTCCAGCATTTGTTATTATTATCCTTTCTGATGAATAACATTCTCATTGGAGTGAAGTGGTATCTGATTGTTGTTTATATTTACATTTCTTTGACAATAAGAGACTTGGAGCATTTTTATCATGTGTCCGTTGGCCTTTTGGATCTCTTCTGCAGTTAATAATCTGTTCATATACTCTCCCCAGATTTGAATTGGGTCATTTGCTTTTTTGTTGCTCAATTTGGTGAACTCTTTATATATTTTAGTTATTTACCTCTTGTCTGATGCAAAGCATGTAAAGATCTCCCATTCCGTGAGGAATCTCTTTGTTTGGGTAATGGATTCTTTTGCAGTGCAGAAGGTTTTCAGTATCATGTAGTCCCATTAGTTCATTTTTGTTTTAGTCTTCCTTGAAATTGGGTCTGGATCATCAAAGATGCATGCCCTTGAGATTCATATGGGAAAAAGTTCTGCCAGTATTTTCTTCTAAGTATTTGACAGTTTCTGGTCTAAAAGCTGGGTCCTTAATCCACTTGGAGTTGACTTTTGTTTCTGGTGAGATAAAGTGGTTCAGTTTCATTCTTCTATATGTTTCTTTCTTTTTAAAACTATCTTTATTTACTGGATAGAGACACTCAGACATCAAGAGGGAAGAAGGAGATAGAGAGGAAGAGAGAAAAAGAGAGGGGAGAGAGAGAAAGAGAGAGAGAGAGAGAGAGGCCTGCATCACCACTTACGAATTTTTCCGTCTAGGGAAATTAGGGGTATAAACCTATGTCTTTGTGCACTATAATGTGTGCACTTAACCAGGTGACTACCACTCTGCCCCCTCTTCTGCATGTTTTAACCCAGTTTTCCCAGCACCACTTTTTGAAAAGACTCTCCTTTCTCCACTTAGTAGTTTGGGTCCCCTTATCAAAAAGTAGATGTGAGGATTTATGTCTGGACTTTCAATTTTGTTCCACTAATCTGTGCGCTTATTTTTGTTCCAAAACCAAGAAGTTTTGATATAGTTTATATAGCTTGAGATCTGGGAGTGTGATGCCTCCATTTCTGTTTCTTTTCTTCAAGATTGTTGTGGTGATTCTAGGTTGTTTTTTTTTTTTTCTGGTTCTAGATAAAAGTTTGTATCTTTTGTTCTACTCTCTTAAAGAAAATTGGTGGGAACTTATTGGGTATCACATTAAATTTGTATGTAGTAGACTATTCATTATGACTATCAATTCTTCTAACCTGTGAGCATGGAATATCTTTCCACTTCTTTGTATCCTTTTCTATTTCCTTGAATAGTGGCATAGTTTTCTGTAGACAAGTCTTTCACTTCTTTGGTTAGGTTTATTCTTTGATGTTTTATTGATTTTGCTGCTATGGTATATGGAACTGATTTCTGGATATCTTCTGTTGGGGAATTGTGCAGATGTGGTCGAACAGTGGCAGGGCCCATAAACCACTATATTTCCATGCAAATATTATTTACAGATTTACAGATATCCTCCACGTTATCCCCTCAGGGTATCACTAATTCAGTTAAAACCATTGCAACAGTTGCTAAGGACGCTTCCACCTTCCCAACATGCCTTTTGCCTCTCTCCACCCCCTTTCCTAGCCAATCCCATCCTGACTTGCCACTTCCGGAATTCTCCCATAAAAGTCTCTCCTGTTTCTGCTTTTGCTCTCCTCTCTTCTCTTTTTTCTCTTCCGCGACCCGACCCAGAAAAGGGCTGATGGGCATAGTGGAAGGCAGCCATTTTGCTAGCTCCACGTGGCCTAAACTGCTGTGCTCTCACCCAATTCTGGAGTATCAGCGTGAATAAAGATTTGCTTTCCCACTCCACCAGGAGTTCCTGGTCTCTTCTCTCTCCCCAGTGATGCAACTCGACATCTTCTTTCTGGTATAAAGGAATGCCACTGATTTTTGTGTATTAATTTTGTAGCCTGTCACCTTACTATAATGCCTATAATTTCCAAGAGCTTCCTGCTGGATTCTTTAGGTTTCTCTATGTATCTTATCATATCATCTGAAAATAGTGAGAGTTTAATTTATTCCCTTCCAATATGTATCCCTTTAATTTCTTTCTCTTGTCTGACTGCTATGGTGAGAATTCCTAGTACAATGTTGAAGAGTAATGGTGATAGTGGGCAGCCCTGTCTAGTATCTGATCTGAGTGTGAATGCTTTCAGATTCTCCCCACTCAGTATGACATTGGCTTTAAGTTTACTATATAGACTCCATTATCTTAAGAAATTTTCCATCTATTCTCTTTGGTTGTAGTGTTTTTATCATGAATAGATGTTGGATTTAGTCAAAAGTTTTCTCTGCATCTATTGAGATAGTCCTGTGGTTTTTGGTTCTACTTTTATTGATGTGGAGAATCACATTGACTGATTTATGTATACTGAACCAGCCTTGTATTCTTGGCATAAATCCCACTTGGTCATGATGAGCAATCTTTTCAATATACTGCTATATCCAGTCGACTCTAATTTTGTTCAATATTTTAGCATCTATATTCATCAGAGATAATAGCCTGTAGGTTTCTTTGTTTGTTTTTTGTTTTGTTTTGTTTTTTGTTATGTCCCTGTCTGCTTTTGGTATCAGAGTGATGTTGGCTTCATAGATGTTGGAAGGGAGAATTCCTGTGTCTTCAATCTTTTGGAAGAGCTTAAAAAGTAGAGGTATTAACCCTTCCTTGAAGGTTTTGTAGAATTCATTTGTAAAGCCATCTGGTCCTGGACTTTTATTATTGGAAAGGATCTTGATAATTGTTTCAATTTCTTGGTCTATGATTGGTTTATGTTTTGTAGTTCCTCCTGGTTCATTTTTGAAAGGTTATATGTTTCTAGGAATTCTTCCATGTCTTCCAGCTTCTCTAGCTTGGTGGCATATACTTGTTCATAGAAGCATCACATAATACTTTGGATTTCCATGGTATCTGTTGTGATAATCTCCTGTCATTTACCATCTTATTTATTTGAGTCTTCTCCCCCTCCCTTTTTTTTTTAGTGAGTCTGTCTAAGGATTTTTCAATTTTGTTTACTTTTTCAAAGAACCAACATTTACCTTCATTGATCTTTTGTATGATTCTCTTATTTTTAAAGTTAATTACTTCTGCCCTAATTTTAGTTATTTCAGTCCTTCTGGTTGCTTTGTTCCTCTTCTTCTAAGTATTTAAGGCATGCAGTCAAGCTGTTTACTTGAGCTTTTTCTTCTTCCCTAATGTGTGCTTGTATGGTAATGAATTTCCCTCTAAGAACTGCTCTACCTGTATCTCAAATATCTTGATAGTGTGTGTCTTCATTTTCATTTGATTCTGGGAACACATGAATTTCTTCTTTGAGTTCCTCTTTGACCCAGTGGTTGTTAATCAATGTTTTGCTGAGTCTCCATATTTTTTAATTTTTACTAATTTTCTGTTTGTTGTTAAGTGTTAGCTTAATTTCACTGTGGCCTGAGAAGACGCCTGGGATGATTTCAATGCTCTTGAATTTTTTGATACTATCTTTGTGGCCTAATATATGATCTATCCTTGAGAATGTCCCATGTGGACTCAAAAAGAGTATGTTTTCCAGTTTCTTGGAATAAAGAACTCTGAAAATGTCCAGAAGATCTAGTCTATCTATCTCTTAAATAATTCTCGTTTCTTTATTGATTTTCTGTCTAGATGATCTGTCTAGATGAAAGAGTGGGTGTTGAAGTCTCCTACTATTACTATGATACTACTGTTGTATTTTTATAGCTCCCTCAGTAGGTGTTTGATGTATTAGATGGCCCCTCATTGGGAGCATATATGTTAATGTTTAAGTCCTCTTGGTTGACTGATCCTCTGAGCAATATTAATGTCCATGCTTATATTTTATTACTTTATTTATTTTAATGTTTATTGTGTCAGATATGAGGATAGCTATTCCTACCACATTTGTGCTCCATTAGCTAAGGAGAACACAACCAAACACCAACAAAAACAAAAGCAAAGATTGATAAAACCAGAGAGAAGAAAAAGAAAAAGAAAACCTAATAAATAGCCTGCAAATCAAACTAAGCCAATACATTCAACCAAAGAAGCCCCCTCTGCAAAAACAATTACAAAAAAGCAAATATAGAACATAAACTTAAGCTATAGAGGGAAAAGAAAAGAAAGGGGGGAAAAAAACTGCAAATCAAGCCAAACCAAGGGAACAAAAACTCCACCTCATCTAAACTGTGGCTTGGTACTATCAGTAGCTCAGATCCAGTAAGGCAGTTTTAGCTGGATCCCCACTGAGTTCTGACAAAAGGTTCAGCTTTGGAATCTTGCTTGATGGGTTTAACTCCACAGGTGAGCATCTTTGTCTCTAGCCACCCCTATTAGCCCAAATAAACCACTTCTAATCTGGAAGATGTGTTTGAGTGGGGGTCATGGTAGTGTGTGTGTGTGTGTGGGGGGGGGTCAAGCAGTGGAAGACTCACTGCTTGGTTTTCCTTTGTCCTTTTCAGCTCCCTTTTGCCAATTTATGGACGATTTATAATATTCCACCATGGTTCCTCTTTGTCCCGCCTAGAAATCCTGCTCTCACTTGTAATTAATTCCTAGTATTTGAAGCAGTTTTTGTGAAGAGTCTGTCTAGCTGCTTCCTTCAAGTGGCCATCTTGACTCTGTCCCCCTCTGATTATACTTTTATTTCGGAATGTCAGTATGTTAAAAAAAATATTAAATAGTGACTTTCAAAGGTTTTGGTATAAAAAACATTTATATTGATGACCCTAAAAGACCCCAAATTCTTTCCCTGACACTGATTCATCTATAATCCTTTAATCACTAAGTTATATTTTTCCTAATAATAGGAAACTTCTAAAAAAATGACATTTGGATTTTTATTTCATTTCCCCAGAAACAAAAGTATTAATAAATATGATCATCTCCTATTTCAAGAGTGCAATTTGCTATCAAGTTTTAATAGATTTCTTACTATTAGTATTACAATTACTATCACTTTCCAAACTTGAATAAAACAACGCATTTAATACATTGCTTACACATAAATCTTAATTACTTCTCATAAAAACCACAAGAGCTAGATGCTATTATTTATCATTTCTTTTAAGCTAGAAAATAGGAACTTGAAAACCAGAAAGATTAGTCATTAATCATGGAAACCATTTTGGTTTTTTACTGCATTTGGTCAATATTTACTCAAAATAATCTGGATGCCAAATACATAGACAAAATAATGCGGAAGTACTTTAGAACTGTGCTATTCAAAGTTGGACTCATCAGGACAGTTACAGCCTCACCCGGAAACTTGTTTGAAATGCAACTGTTTTGATCCCTACCCTGACCTACTGACTCAAGAGTATTGGATTTGGGATTGAATGTTCACATGGTTGAAGAACACTGCATGTAATAGGTATACTCACAAAGTACTAGAAATCAGTATTTATGAGTCCAAGATTTGGATAATCTCTAGGTCATGGACAGGATTTTCTTACTTTCCTGTCCCTGGCACATTTTTTATTTTAAACTTTTAAAATAAAAAGAAAAGTTTGCAAATCAGCTGCTAATTTGCTTTCTGGGAAGATTTTTGAAGACAGGTGATTAAAAACATTCCTTATGGTCTGATAAGCATGTGATTCATCATTGCAAGGCTAGTCTATATCATGTCTGGCTTTTCTCACAAAGAATGCTTTAATGGTTCTTATTATGTTTACTCTGAAGAGAGAACTGTAGATATAAAAAGAATATTCTTGGATCTACAACTATGGAGAAGGAAGATCCTGGTGGTCACTGGAGCTCATACTATGAAACATCTTAATCCCCTCATTAGTATTCACCATGCCAGTAAGCAGCACTCTGAGCACTGACTTTAAATCAAAAGCTTTGTTCAAAATTCTCATCTCTCTGAAAATCACAATGAATATCAATGATGAAAAAAAAACTGCAGCATAGAATGCAAATGGTCTGAGAAATCATCTGATCTAACATTGTCACTTTATATACAGGGAGCCTAAAATGCAGAGAGATTCATAGTCTTCTTTTTTCTTTTGATGGAACAGAGGTAAACTGAGAGTGGAGAAGGATAGATGGAGAGAGAGAGAGATGCCCGCAGCCCTGCTTCATCACTTCTGAAGCTTCCCCATGCAGGCTTGAACCCAGGTCCTGGAGCTTAATAACATGTACACTCAACCAGTTATCTAGCCCCAAGATTCGCAGTCTTCTTATTTATGATCAAAGGAGTTAGCAGCAATACTGGAACTAGATTTGAGGTTTCTTTCTTCCTTGAAAAATAGTGGGATTCAGTCCCTAAAATGGGATTTTCCCCCAGTGTCTCTTCCAGTTTATCTCTCACAAAAATAAAAATCCTTCTAGGATATCCTATGTAAATAACAGCCTGATAGAATTCACCAAGATGTTCCAGAAAAGAAAAAAATGTACTACAGAAATAAATAATACTTCTTGGTTTAAATTTTTCTATATCTTGAAATTTTAGTTTTATTTATAGTTCACTATTAAACTGTCATTTGCCCAGGTGTTGAAGTAGTTAAAAGATAAACAGTACATATTTGAGGACACAGAGTTCAATTCTGCAAGAATGAGAAAACTGTGATCCTGAATTAAGTGCTTAAACGCTAATATGAAAGAAAACTCTAACATGAAACAATGAAAACAAAGTGAATTATTAAGCTGAGCATGGGAAATGGAGGGACAAGCAAAATCCAGGACAAGTAAAGAATACTTTTTTAAGAAGATTTTCAATGTAATGGAAAAGTATTGGGGCCCCAACAGGAGTTTTGGACTATTAGCATACAAATGGCATCAGTGTGAGGCTGGGACACAAGGGAATGTATAAAAGGCCCAGTCAACTCCCATGTTCAGCAGGGAAGCAATTACAGAAGCCAGACCTTCCACCCTCTGCAACCCACAATGACCCTGCATCCATACTCCCAGGATAGAGAATAGGAAGGCTATCAGGGGAGGGGATGGGATATGGAGATCAGGTTATGGGAATTGTGTGGAATTGTACCCCCTCTTATTCTATGGTTTTGTTAATGTATCCTTTCTTAAATAAAAATAAATTAAAAATAAATTTAAAAAAAAAGGCAGGGACTTGGAGCAGCACACTCTTTTTGGCTGCTGCCTCTTCTCCTGGTCAGAAGCATCTCAACGGAGGTGTTCCAGGTATCTGCCATGGCTACTTCTTCAAGGAACTGAACACGTGCTAGCCGGTAAACTTTTAGACTCCTCTACAGCCATGAGCAACCTATACCTCAGCTGTTAATTGTTTATCGTATGGGATTAAACTTTTGATAACTATACTCAGACTTTATGGACCTAGCATACTCTTAGCCCCTGATGATAATTGCTTATTTTGTGTAACTAAATATATGTCCCATGCTTTTGTAACGCCCTAAAAAAACCTTGTATTGTTTAAACCCGTTCACAGCTCCCCGCTGTGAATCCTTTTATGTGCTGCAGCTCTCCCCCCCAAAAAAAAACTTTTTTTTTTCAATTCTTCAAGAATGAGAAAATTATGATCCTAAATTAAGTGCTTAAATGCTAATATGAAAAATCTAACATGAAACAATGAAAAAAGTGAATTATTAAACTGAGCATGGGGAATGGAGGGATAAGCAAAGCCCAGGATAGGTAAAGAATACTTTTTTAAGAATATTTTTAATGTAATGGTCCTCACTTGCAGGGAGGGAAGCTTCACGAGAGGTGAAGTAGAACTGCAAGTGTCTCTCTTGTCTTTCGCCCTCTCTGTTTCTCCCAACCCTCTCAATTTATCCTTGTCTTTAAAAACTAAAAGAATAGTGTTGTTGTTTTTGTTTGTTTTTTACTGGACCTCCATCGTGCAGATAACATATAATGAAATTTCTCAGTCTCCATAATCCTGTGAGCTACTTGCTTATAATAATTATCTTATTAGAGAGATGGAGCTAGAAATGTATATGCATACATAGGTATACTACTGTTTCTGTTTCTCTGGAGAAATCTATAAAATTAAATAATCTGGATTCTCTTTTTTTTTTTTTTTGAGAGAGAGAGAGAGAGAGAGAGAGAGAGAGAGGAGAGAGCCAGCTGGTAGCATACCTAGATGACCATATACATTAGGATGCACAAGGACCATATACATTAGGGTGTTCAAGTCCCTAATCCCTACCTACATGCAGGAGATCAAGCTTCACAAACTGGCATATCTCTCTCTCTCTCTCACTCTCCTTCTCTATGTCCCCTTCTCTCTCAATTTCTCTCAGTATCTATCCAAAATTAATAAAATATGAAAAGAGACAGAGATAAACATAAAAAATATAGGCAGACAGACAGATATAAAACCAACAAAACTTACATTAATGCAATGAGTGTTAGGCTCAAACCTGAGTCACACACATGGCAAAGCACCACTTACTCAAATGAGAGGTACTGCCATCCCTGGATCCTTTTGTTGATCCAGTCAAAGAACAGCGGGCTTTATGCATGTATGAAATGATCATATGACCTACCCAATCTAGGTCTTTCTTTCTTTCTTTTTTCTTTTCTTTTCTTTCTTTCTTTGTTTCTTTCTTCCTTTCTCTCCTTCCTTCCTTCATTCCTTCCTTCCTTCCTTCCTTTTTCCCTATATACTTAGAAAGAGAGAGGAAAAGACATCAAAGCACTCTTCCACCTATGGTATTTGGTGCTATCTCTGGTGCTCTCGTGTTGTCAGAAATAAAACCCATGGTTTCATGCTTGGTAAGGCATGTACTCTATCACCTGAGCTATCTCCCAGCCTCAGGATCTGGATCTTTGAGTTATTATTTGCCGGGATAGCCTGAGGGTACTTCTTCCCGAGCTAGTGCTCTCTGGGTTGGAGAGAACTCAACTGGAGCTGATCTAGGCTGCTGTGTGGGAGAGGGATCAGGAACGCGTGCTGCACCAACTTCCGCAGGAGATACACTCTGGAACTCTCGGAGCCGGAAAGCAATTTCCAAGTGTCTTTAATCAGAAGAGCAGCTGTTTTTATACTCTCCAAGTAGGGTGGAAACAGGATGTGATATAGAGAGGGTGGAGAGAAAAGTGACTGGTGAAAATCAGAGTGTGACAAGGAGGGGGCGGAACAGGCGAGAATCCTATAACTGAACCACCAATGCCCTGGAGTGCTTTATGTAAAAGTGATTTATGTAAATAGACCAAACCTTTGGATCAGTAAATCCCTATATAGGCATATGGATAAGAAGAAGCCAGGGGGAGATGGCAACTACCCAACAATTATTTGGAAGTAATGAATCTGCTCCACACTGATTGTGACTTGAGTGGCAGTAGAACATTTTCAGTTGTCACTAACCTCCCAGGTTTATTTGATATATAACAAAATATATCCTTTCTGACCAATTTAGATGTGTTATCTAAGCAAGCATATCCCATAAATATAGGTAGAGAGAAAATGACTAGAACCACTGTCTGGTAATTAAATTTGAAATTCATCTTGCTGGCACCAATAGGTGAACAAACAGTGGGAACGCTTTCTCTAGGAGATGGCTATATAAAGATAAAGGCAATGAAAGATTGGTCATGGAAGGAATTTAGCAGCTTTGTTACAGGGAAAAAGTACTCAGAAAAAAAAAAATTAGAAGGGTTTATAGAAGCACGTTCAATAGCATGCAGTGCTACAAAAATACTAAGGATAGTGAAACTTAGAAAAGGACACTAGTAGCCAGGATATGGAAACAAACTAATTGTCCAGTGATAGATGAATGGATAAAGGTGATGTAGTGTATATGTACACAGCAGGATACTACTCAACTTAAAGAAAATATGAGATTTGGCCTTTGGCCACAACATGGATGGCTCTCGATTAGAGTTGAACTAAGTGAAATAAGTGAGGAGAAAGTAAAAAAAGGAATGAGCAACTGATCTCATTAGTATGTGAAAGGAATATATATATATATATATATATATATATATATATATATATTCATATAAACAATCCTAAGACTAAAACTGAACTAAAGTATTGAAAGAAGGAAACACATGGGAGGGGACTCCATGGATATGGAGGTAGATTGGTGATAGGTGTGATGTGGCAACACACTATTTGCCAAAAGGTGACGTGGTTCACCTAAACATACAGAGACTTGTAAACCAGCATTATATAAAAGAAATCAAATGGCTTGAAAGAATAAATACATGCAATGAGTTAAAACTATATTCACTCACAAATAAAATGATTATTCACTAATGAAAGAAAGCACTTTGAATAACATCATAGTGCTACCACTGAGAGATAAGTTTTGAGAATCAGACAGTCCTGAGATCAAATTCCAATTCTGTTTTGAATAAATTTTCAAGCTCTCTTTTTTTTTTATTGTTGTAGGTATTATTATTGTTGTTGTCATTGTTGGATAGGACAGAGAGAAATGGAGAGAGGAGGGGAAGACAGACAGGAGGAGAGAAAGATAGACACCTGCAGACCTGCTTCACTGCCTGTGAAGCTACTCCCCTGCAGGTGCGGAGCCGGGGTTCGAACCGGGATCCTTATGCCGGTCCTTGTGCTTTGCGCCACCTGCGCTTAACCCGCTGGCGCTACAGCCCGACTCCCTCAAGCTCTCTTAACCATATTCTCTTCTTTAAAAAGTTGTCCATGTAGGAACAGGCTAAAGGTATGGATCGACCTGTTAATGCCCATGTCCAGTGGAGAAGCAATTATAGAAGCCAGACCTACCACCTTCTGCACCCCATAAAGATCTCTGGTCCATACTCCCAGAGAGATAAAGAATAGGGAATCTTCCAATAGAGGAGGATGGGATGTGGAACTCTGGTAGGAACTGTGTGGAACTATACCCCTCTTATCCCACAATCTTATCAATCATTATTAAATCAGTACTAAAAAAATAAAGCTAATCATAACACTGATTATATTAATGTTGGAAAAATATGAGGCTTTGTATGTTATACAATAATACAAGCAGCAAATAAATGTCCACTATCATAATGAATCATTTGGTGGCAACACGGCAGCAGACCCTGTAAGTATATTGGATTTTACTTCAGTGTTTATTAAATCCCGCAGCAAAGTAGTACACCCACCCAAATAAATCCCAGAAAGATATCTAACTATCCAGTCTCAACAATACATCTTTAAAAGGACTGAACAGAAATAAATCTGCATATAAAAGGATTCCAAGAGACAAGCTAAAGTCAAGATGCTCTTCTAATCACTCGATACTTGCTGGTTCAAACTGACCCTCATGGT
Organism: Erinaceus europaeus; assembly: GCF_950295315.1. Taxonomy (NCBI): domain Eukaryota; kingdom Metazoa; phylum Chordata; class Mammalia; order Eulipotyphla; family Erinaceidae; genus Erinaceus; species Erinaceus europaeus. Next base: position 57,285,428 of record NC_080173.1, on the reverse strand, counting down.
TCCTACTATATGCAGCTGTCTTCCTGTCAAATTTCTTTAGAGCACACACTACATGAAAATGACTCAGTTTCCTTCTAATCATTACACTCCTCATCCATCCAGGAACAGCTTTGTGCTATTTTGTTCTACATTTTCCAATTCCATCAGTATGGAAAGACATCTTGGGCTACATGCAGATAGACAAATTTATTCATTTTAATCCCAGACTTCGCAACATCTAAGGTGTCTGAGAAACTTGCTATAATCATGTCTTCTTTATTACCATTCTTGGACAAATCACATTTCCAGAACTCTGGCAAGTTCTTCTATCTTGCCATATTCCCGACACTGAATTCTAAAGCTCTCCCCTGCTTTGTTTTCAGATAAGGTTTCTGTCCTATACATCTGAAAAGAGGTTGAAAGCCTACTGTGTAGGTGGCAGTCTCCAACAGAACAGAAACCTGACTTTACCTGAATGCTTACTTGGTATTTTACTGTTCAAGCTAAAGCGAATTTTAATGACTTCCTTGCAAATGTATTAAGGACTGCCTCTCAGAGAACACTGCCATTAATGTATGTTTGCATAATTTTAATGACTAACAAAATTATATCCCCCTTGGACTAAAATCATAAAATTCTAATTTCTCTTCTATATGTTCATTGTTAAAAATCATAATATGCCATAACAGAACTTGAGAAAAGCATACAGATTAAAGTAAAACCATAGCAGTTTGGTAGACAAATTAACTTTCATTTAATCTGACTGCATATGTAAGAATAGATCCCTTTTACAAAAATTTTGTGCAGTGTTTTTAATAGAATAGAGGCATACAGTCAACTTTTAAAAACTTGAACTGCTATAATCAAGTCAAAATGGTTATTGAAACTTGACTGAATAATATGATTATCATGCTCATATTCAGCAAAAAAACAAGTTTATCCAACTTCAGTCTGGACTAAATTGAAAAACATTCCTTTCTAACAAAACCACCTCTCACCACAGTAATAGACAGAGATAGTACCAATGAATATTATAGTTTGGCACATAATGCATTTCATTTGGACAACAGAGATGGAAAAGTTATACAGAAAGAGAGAGAAGACTTTTCCAGGTGAGTATAAGTAAGAGCAAATATTTTGCAGAGATTATTACAGGCTATAAACTTCTTTGTAAATCACTTCATTATGGCTATCCTTAAAATGAACTTTGTAAAAGCACATAAACAGAAGTTGAGGTAATGCTTTATAATAATATACAGGAAATAAAAACATTTATTAAGATGTGGACTTACTACTTAATTTTATATCTGCAACACCCCTCAAGGGTAGTGGTATGAAGAATAAAGGGGGAAAGGATAAAAGAAATTAAATTTTATAAAAATCACACTATCAGTGTTCCTGATGCACTTTATTTATTTATTTACTTACTTATTTACTGCCTCCAGAGTTATCACTGAGGCTTGTATCTGCCCAATGAATCCACTGCTCCCTGCAGCCATTTGTTTCTTCTTTCCTTATTTGATAGGACAGAGAGAAATTGGAAAGAAAGAGAGAGGGGGAAGGAGACAGACAGAGAAATACTTGCAGTCCTTGCTTTACCACTCGTAAAGCTTACCCCTGCAGATGGGGACATGGGGTTTGAACCCACTTCCTTGTGCACTGTACTGTAAGCTCTCAACCAGCCACTGCACAACCCCTTACTAATATACTTTAAGCCCACGTTATTCAGAACCAGGACAATCAACCCTTATTATGTGATATTGTGCTATTATACTCTGCAACTAGTTCCCAAAATAGCCTTACATGCATAAGAATGAAAAGAGGATCATAGAAAAAGGGAAAAATACTCCAGACAAGACCAGAAAAGAGGTTATGTGTGATGGATTAAGGTTTGTCATGCCTTTCTTTAAGAGGTAGAGTCATTTTCTCTCTCCTTCCATCTGAACTGATAGATGATTTTCTCTGACTGAAAAAGTGTGACCAAAATGACAGTCTGAGTCTTATAGATCCAAACCTTAAGATGACTAAATGTTTTCTCTTTCTGGGAAAGCAGCTACTCGGTTTTAAAATAGAGCTGAAGAAGGGCAAGAGACTAGCATACTTTAATGGTGACTCTCTAGTCACTACCAGGCCACCCCATCACCTGGGACCCTATTCAGGGAGTCCCTGTGATTGCCACACAGACATGATGGGCCAAGATCTCTAACAGATCCCTCTCATCGTGATCACTAGTCAGTGTAATGGACCCTTCTGTGGGCCCCTATAGGACCTTGCCCTCATTGTGGATCAAGAATGGTAGGGAATGCTCCATTCTCCAAGGAATGTTCCATTCTCCAACGGGAGGTTGAACAACATACTCTACCTACTACCCAAGGAAAATGGGTCCCGAAATTAGTGCAGCTTGGAATATTCCTAGCCGTAACTACAGAACGCCAGCTCAGATCTACAGGGATGCACAAGTTACATAGGCTCCTGTGCTGAATATGGGCCCCAGATCAAATTGATGGGGCTTACAGTTAACAATACTTATATACTTTCCCCGTATCTGGAAGCTACTCTCTTCCCTGATCCAGCTTTCTAGTCATTTTTCCAAGACGCCATCTCCCCAGACAATAACCTGGGTCCACCTGCATATCAGATATCAGATGATGCAGGCAAAATCTAGTAAAGTCATGGGCCCCCTTGAAGTATACCTGAAATAGACCTACTAGCTTTTTCCAAATAGGAGACCCCAAATCCTCATCTGCAATATTCCAGCCTTTAGGTTCATGATTAGTCAACAATTTGCTCTGCTTCATATATTAACTCTTTTTCAGCCACCAGATTCCAGATGCTACCATGATGACTCCCCTGGGCAGACGACCCCACCATATGTCCTGGAGATCTGCCTCCCCAGATCCCTGCCCCATTAGGGAAAGAGAGAGACAGGCTGGGAGTATGGATCGACCTGCCAATGCCCATGTTCAGTGGAGAAGCAATTACAGAAGCCAGACCTTCCACCTTCTGCACCCAATAAGAACACTCGGTCCATACTTCCAGAGGGATAAAGAATACGGAAGCTATCAAGGGAGGGGATTGGAAATGGAGTTGGGGGTGCTGTTTGGAAATGTACCCCTCTTATCCTATAGACTTGTCAATATTTCCATTTTATAAATAAAAATTTTTAAAAATGAGAGGGGGGAGGGAGAGGGAGAGGAGGGGCTGTAGTCATGCACATGGACCTGGCTTTGCAAGTGGTGATCTCTCAATCTCTCTTTCTCTCTCTCTCTCTCTCTCTCTCTCTCTCTCTCTCTCTCAGAAACAATAATTGCTGGAAACAGGTAAGTTGTTCAAGCATTGAGCCCCAGTGATAACCCTAGCAGCAATAAAATAAATAAAATAACTTTGTGAGGTTGGGAGATAGTTCACACAGTAAAATACACATTTCACCAGGAGTGAGTATCCAGATTCAGGACACTGATACCACAAGGGAGTACCATATATGACTGCTTCATAAATGCAGTGTCTCTACTTCTCTCCATCTCTGCTTCTCTGTTTCTACATTAAAAGGAAACAAAAATGCCAGGAGTGATAAAATTGCACAGGTATGAAACCCTGGTGCCAAAAAAATAATAAATAAAAATAAACTTTGTTCAAGGTTCCAGAGAGATAGCTTACTGAGTAAAGTACATCTCTTGCCAAGCATGCAGCCCAGATTCAAACCCCAACACCACATGGAAAACCAGAGCACTCAGGAAAACAGAGGAAGTATGCTGTCTCTGTATGTTTCTCTCTGTCTCTTTATCTGAATGAAAGGGGAAAAAAAAAAAACAGCAGCCTGGAAGCAGTGGATTTGTGTATGCACAAAGTTCAATCTCTGCAAAATCAAAACACTTTGTTCAGATTATTGGTTTTTAATTAGGAGCAAATTTGCCAGGGGATATTTGGTACTGTCTAAAGGTGACTTTTATCGCCACGACTGAGAATGGAGAAAAGTGTTGCAATTAATATTTAGTGGATAGAAGCCAGGTATTCTGCTAAACATCCCTGGGAGCACAAGTTAGTTCCCACAGTGAACTCAAGATTTCAAAAGTACTAAAATTTAGAAACCTTGACTTAGACAGTGACTGATGTGAACATGGACATATCGAGGGAGCTAAGGCATATGGAGAGCAGCTGAGATACCAGAACTCTGAGTTGAATGAATATTTAGCAGAGCTTCAGGTCCAACCTCACGAAATTGGTGAGTATTTTGTATGGGTGTGATTTGAGTATTCTCACTACATATGTATTTATCCCTAAGTTATATAGAATCTTATTTGGTGTTGGTTTTCTCTAGCACAAACATCTCATGACACATTTCATTTCATTTTTTGACCAATTGATATTGTTTTCACATTTATCTCTTGGTGTATATTTGTTTTCTTATTTTATTTTATTTTATTTATAAAAAGGAAACACTGACAAAACCATAGGATAAGAGGGGTACAACTCCACACAATCCCCACCACCAGAAGAACTCTGTATCCCATCCACTCCTCCGATAGCTTTCCTATTCTTTAACCCTCTGGGAGTATGGACCCAAGGTCATTATAGGGTGCAGAAGGTAGAAGGTCTGACTACTGCAATTGCTTCCCTGCTGAACATTATATTTGTTTTCTTAATCCATGGTAACTGTTACACAAAATTCTTCCTTGACTGAAAATGGTTTAATTTATAAGTATCTTCCTGTTGACTTTCTGGGTTGTTGTAAAATGTGCAGCATTTAAAAATGTGGCAGTTTAAAATGTGCTAGTGAACATCTTTGCACAAGCTTCCTTGAGCATATGGGAAAGGGCTTCTCCAGGGTACTGTCTGTTGTGTAATGTATATGCACAGTTTTACTTGGCAGAATGTGCTTCTCCACATAGCTGAATTACTTTCCCTTACTCCAATTATTAATGTTCTTTTATATGGGGAATGTTTAGCATTATCTTCACTGTTTCATTTGCATTTCCCTGCTCTTTTTATGTGCTAGTAAGTTATACAGTTCAGGTTTTTCTCCTTTGAATTTCTTGTTATTTTTGAAAACGAATTAGTCCACTGAATTAATTTATAATATATTTTTGAATTATTTTAAAATTACTTCGTTGATTTATAAGGTTCTTTGTATAATCTGGATGAGTTCCATTAGTTGTTATTCTTATTTGCAAGCAGAAGAACATACACTAGCCATTTAAAAGGATCTTTCCAACTAACAGAATCTCTAGAAGGATCAGTCAGACTCAGAAATCCTGTGGCTTGCCTAAATTATACTAAAGGACAGTGCCAGCAAAGGTCTCGCTGCTACACAGATGGTCCAAACCCTATGTGCCCCACTAACGAACCTAGAGACTGAAGACTAGAAACAGTGCTGTTCCCTAAAGTCAGGGGCTTAGTTCCTAATTAAAGTCTTGTCCTAGTGCTTCTGATCACTGACTCCTAATCTCCCTACTATGCTCTAGCTGGTTTCTGCCTGAGGGAGTAGTACTCACATAATGAGAAATTATATACCCTCCCAAATTAGGAAAGATATACAAAACATGCCTTGTTTTCCTTTGAGGGTGGTAGTTTTTGATGGTTACTCTTCCCTAGATTAAGTGAATTCTACAATAGTTTGTTATGGAGAATGGGAGTGAGCTAGTAAGACTGCATAATAGTTATGCAGAGATTTTCATGCCTGAGGCTCTGAGGTCCTAGGTTCAATTCCCAGCACCACCATAAACCAGAGCTGAGCAGTGCTATAATAAAGAATACATTAATGGGGGAGCAGGTGGTGGTGCACCTGGTTGAGCGCATATGTTACAGTGTGCAAGGGCCCAAGTTCAAGCCCCAAGTCCCCCACCTGCAGGGGGAAAACTTCAAGAGTGGTGAAGTAGTGCTGCCAATGTCTCTCTGTCTCTCTCCCTCTCTATTACCCTCTTCCCTCTGTGTCTATCCAGTAAATAAATTTAAAAAAAAGAAAGAATGAATGAATGAATGAATGAATGAGTTCCAAGAATGGGAGCTAAATTTTATCCAATGTTACTTTTTCTATCTCTGTGCATTTTCTTTCTTCCCCTGCTATTGTGTATTGTGGTTAACTGTGTTAATGGTTCTTACATTCCTACAGAAGTCATAATTGTATGTTCTTTACTTATGTGTATGTTTGTGTACATGTATGTGTACAGGGATGATCTAGGTTCTGGAGGACCTAAAACTTAAACAACCTGGTGGGATTCCTTGAAGAAAACTTTCCAAAATCTAAAATTAAACAATGACTTAAGAGGAGTTTTTGTAGCTGAAGGATCTAGAAGCTTACATTTCATTATTGCTATGGTAAATCTAGCCTCGGATGTTTATGAACAAATAAATTTTCTTGGCTAAGTACTTAAGACTAGATTATTAATGTTAAAAAATAAAAGTGACCTGTAATTCCTTTTTAAAAAATATTTAGTTATTCCCTTTTGTTGCCCTTGTTGCTTTATTGTTGCATTATTGTTGTTATTGATGTCATTGTTGTTTTTTGATGTCGTTGTTCTTTGTTGTTGGATAGGACAAAGAGAAATGGAGAGAAAAGGGGAAGACAGAGACGGGGAGAGAAAGATAGACACCTGCAGACCTGCTTCACCGCCTGTGACAGGAACCCCCTGCAGGCGGGGAAGCCGGAGCTAGAACCGGGATCCTTACTTAGTCCTTGTGCTTTGCGCCACCTGTACTTAACCCACTGCACTACCGTCCAATTCCAGACCTGTAATTTCTTTACTCATTTTTTTCACTTGATTTTATAGCCAAGATTATACAATCATTGTAAAGTGAGGCATGGTGACTTTTTTGTCATTTTTCTTTCATCTCCAGAGCAACCTGAATAAAGTTAAAGTCACAATTTCTATAAAGTTTCGCCCTAGATCTGGTGCTACTATTGGTATTATGTTGACAACAAGCTTAGACTTCAAAGAGGAAGAAACAGAGGGATAGGAAAGGGAGGTGGAATTTTAAGGAGCACATTTTATGCCAAATTATGGCTTGTGTTCTACTTTGGTTTTAATGAGTAATAAAAAGTACTCATTTCTCCACATGAGTCTATCTTAGTTGACTCTTGTCTATCTTAGTTGACTCAGAACAAAGCAAGGTAAAATGGACAAATCCTCTGTCAACATCCCCATTCCTGAAACTCTAGTACTTAATTTCCCATTAGTCTGATCAACATTCAGAAGCCAAACCTGAACTACAAGTATCACTTAGATACATGTTGATTAAACATGGGGGGCTTCCTCACTTTTAAAAGTGGATCAGCAGTCCCAATGTTGACTGTGCACCTATGAAATGTACAGAGATACCCAGGACAGGTATTGATCAATAGTCACAGTTCCTACCCAAGAATGAATGCTTGTTTCTGTATAAGATTTTATAAGATTCTTAGCATCCTAGTTATCATTTATCATATAAAAGTGGTAGGGAAACTTTTCTCTGACAAGTGTCATTTGGATATTTAGGGTATTATTCCCCCACGACACAAGATTATCTCTTAAAAACTAGCACTTAACATCACTATGAAAAAAGCTCTCGAACCGGCGATAGCACAGTGGGTTAAGCTCACATGGCATGAAGAGCAAGGACCAGCTTAAGGATCCTGGTTGGAGCCACTGGCTCCCCACCTGCAGGGAAGTCGCTTCACAGGCAGTGAAGCAGGTCTACAGGTGTCTATCTTTATCTCCCCCACTCTGTCTTCCCCTCCTCTTTCCATTTCTCTCTGTCCTATCCAACAATGACAACAGCAATAATAACCACAACAAGGGCAACAAAAGAGAAGAAAGAAAGAGAGAAAGAGAGAGAGAGAAAAAATCTTATTAAAAAAAAAAGAAAAAAGAAAAAAAAACCCAGAGGGGCTGGGTGATGTTGCATCTGGTTGAGTGCACATGTTACAGTGCACAAGGACTGGGTTTAAGCCCCCAGTCCCCACCTGCAGGGGGAAAGCTTCATAAGTGGTGAAACAGTGCTGCAGGTATCTCTCAATCTCTCCCTTCTACTCAATTTCTGGCTGTCTCTATCAAATACATAAAAGCTAATAAAATATATTAAATTTTAAAATTAAAAAATATCCCAGATATTGGATTGTCATAAAAGTCATGACTTATTTTTGTTTTGTTTTGTTTTTAATTGCCACCAGAGTTATCACAAGGTCTTGGAGCAAGCATTATGAATCCACCACTCCCAACAGCCATTTTTTTTTCCTTTTTCTTTTCTATTTTGTTTTGATAGAGAATTGAGAAGGGTGGGGGAGACAGAGAGGGAAAGAGAAAAATAGACCTGTAGACCTGCTTCAAGCAATTGGGGAGTGAGGGCTCGAACCTGGGTCCTTGAGCTTCGTAATGTGGGCACAGCCTCGCCCCCCTCTTTTTTTTTCTATGCAAAAAGGTGCTCTAAGTTTTCAGACAACTCAATCTACTGAATTCCAAGTGCTGCCTGCAGTTGCCTTGACAGGGCCAGGCCAAATTATTTTGTGGGCTGTATGTGGCTCACAGGTCAAACATTCCCCAACCCTGTCATAGAGGAAAAAATTACTTCCCAAAGATGAACATCCCAGATTAGCATGCATTTCCAAAGGCATCATGAAAATCATTTCAGAAAAAAAAATCTTTTATAGAAATAGATCAAATTGTCTTTTCCTCTATTTTCTTATTCCAGGCAATGTACTGAGCATAAACTTTTGCTTCAGGGCTTTGAATTCACACTGTAGGACTTTGTAAAGATCTTATTTAGCAAGACCTTGAAAAAAAACCCACAAAATTCTACAGGCAAAACAAAGCAAGAAGAGCCAAATCAATGAGGACATTCCAGATTTCACTAAAGGGTTCAGAGGTTACTCTTTTAAAGGTGATTTCAAGCCACAAGCACATTGTGCTTCCTTTCTGAGCTCAATTGCATTTTTTATGAAGTTTGATAGCTGGTAGGGTTTTAATAAATAATTTTTAGTATCTATACAGGATGAAAATATTGATCTTTCTGCCATGATCTTATTTTCACTTCTTACAAACACCCAGAAAGTAAATTAGAAGTCACCTGCAGCTGGAAATTGCCTAAAATACATTATCTACCTCTAAAGAAAAATCTATTTCATGTAAGTTTTCTAAAACCATCATGTCAAAATACCACAGTATAATCTCAATGTGGGTATATTTGATAAGAGCAGTGTTAAAGATACATGGTATAGAACAAAATGCCAAATAAATAATCAGTAGACAATAAATTGACATCTTATAATCAATCAGACTCATAACCATCCAATTAGATATATAATAATGGCATCTCTAACTAGTGTGGGCAATGTAACAAGAATTGCTTTGCCTGTATGTACCAGCATGCTGCATAATAAACGGTTCTGTTTCAGACTACCAAGGCTGTTAATAAGCACAGCAGCACTGAATTCAACTGGAAAAGAAACATTTGATAGGTCTCAAAAACAAGAGCTAAGGGACAAGTGAAAGAAGAAACAGAATATGGGCATAAAGGGAACAAAAGAAAATAGTGCATCTAGAAACCAAATTTTCATAGAATCATTGACCCATTTCAATTCTGCTACTGCCACACAAGATAGAACCAGGGACAACAGACAGGACTTTCCAGTGAACCAAGGTCCTAGTAACAGAATTGAATATTTCTTTCTTTCTTTTTTTTTTTTTTTCTTACCAGAGCACTGCTCAGCTCCAGTTTATGGTGGTGCAAGGAATTGAACCTGGGACTTTCATGCCTGAGCTTCATGAAAGTGTGTTTACATAACCATTATGCTATCTACCCCTGCCCCTGAATATTT